>NC_088685.1:186215746-186483246 GCF_028017835.1 Emys orbicularis
TCCCTCAATCACACAAGCAAAAAATTGTTCCACTTTACTGCAGTTCTGTAACCATATGAGAACCAATCCTGTCTGTGTTCTGTGCACATCCAAAATTCCTGCTGAGTGACCCGCCCTGGGAGCAAGTTACCAGTGACCCAGGGCTGGGGTGGCAGGAGGGTGCAGTTGGGGGCGGAGAGCCCAGGGCTGGGGCAGCAGGGGGGTGCATGTGGGGGGGCAGAGCTGGGGCAGAGAGCCCAGAGCTGGGGTGGTTCTGATCATGCAAGGAGATCTTTGTGGGCCACTTGTGTGGAGCTCTTTGCAGGGTTGGGGCAAGGGGCTATCTTAAATTTGTCTGTACATGCCATGCACATCTGTTGCATTGCAGAAATAATGGTAAATCCTGCAGTATATCTTGCATCATAAAAAGTTAATTCACAGCTAATGGAGCTTAGAGATGGGTACGCAACTGATATAACAGCTCATAGCAGCGAGGGAAGGTTTCCATGCAGCAATAAAGCACCAATGGAAGCAAAATGTGACTATGTATTATTAACATAATCTCTGGGTCATCACTGCTCTGAACCAAACTGTCTGTGCATAATTATTCAAAAGCATTAGGAGCTTCTGGCCTATAAACTGAGCATTCCGAGTAGTAGTCAGAATGATGCATTGGAAAAGCTATTTTTATTTTTGCATCTGTTTTGGGGATGCATTTATTTACTTAAGATATATATATAATTCTAATTGTAAATTGTCCCATGCAGATGCCTGGTCATGTGTACATATTACAGCACTTAAAAATGTTATAAGAAACAAATGGGACCAATAGCCAAACTTGTTTAAAAAAAAATACTCCTAGACCACCTCATAACACAGACTTCCACCACCGCTCCCATTTCCCAAACATTCCTCTCAGGGAAAAATACCAGACAATAGGTGGAACCTTTCAGTATGACTCAAAAGCCAACAAATTTGGCATGATTGGAACAGAAGGGGAAGAATACTGCAAAGTTTAAGACCCCTTACTGACTATGCCCGGTGAAAAGCCTCTCCCACTTAAATGGGGGTATGCTGTCTAAATTGCCTCCTTGAACTCAATTGGTACAATAGTAGAGATACAAGAAGCAATCTTCAGGTATTAAATATGTTAAGGCTGTATAGGTTAAAACAAATATCATAAATTCTTCTTGGAAACAAAGGAAGCTAGTGCAGTCAATAGAGCACAGGTCTGATGTGCTGCCAGTGAGACAGACCACTGAGTTAGCAGGTAGCCTTATTCTGCACCAGCTGAATTTTCCAAAAAGTCTTAAGGAGCAGCATCACACAGAGCACTCTGAGGTATTCAGATGACACATGCATGCATCACTATGTTAAATTCCACATCTGGAAGGAATGTAGACGATAAAAGACATTTTTTAGCCATTGATAATAGCTGAACATCCAGAGGCAGCTTGAACATCCAAAAAGATTCAGCTGAGTAACAAAAGGCGGACAAACACCTTTAAAAGTTGAAAACAGACCACTTCCACTGTTGGGGAAACAAACTGCCAGTATCAGCATTCCCAATCTTCTCTTAGGAGATTGAAAACTAGACAGGACAAGACACTAGAAGACACTAGACTGGGAATGCTGATACTAGAAGACACTATCTTGGCAGGGAGCTGGACTCCGTGACTCTGCAGGTGGCTTTGAAAATTTCATCCTTAATTTCTCTATTAATCTTTTCAAGTACATCTCCTCCTTTCTGTGATTCTGAAGAAGCATGCATAGCTATTTAATTTGTATTCACAGCCATACTCTCTATAATGTGCAAATAAATTTCCAAAAAATCAGAGATAATGACCAATATAAGGGGAAAAATAAGGCTGAGATTCACTGCTTCAATATTCAATTGCATTTTCTGTCTGTATCTGCCTACATATTAGTATCATTTTTAAATCTCAAGTTCTGGAAGAGTTAAGAGGCAGAAAGCCCTGTTGTATGGCTGCAAGCCCAACAAAGGTTTTCTTTGGGTAGCAAATCTGATTACACAATTCATATTCTCCACAATTAAAGAATCCCTTTTTATTATTGTTGTATGGGCTGAAGGCATCTATTTTTAATCACTGGAAATTTAGAATTAACTTAAAATAAGCTTGTTTGTTAAATTTTGTAAATCTGTGTGTTCTTTTAAAAAGGACATTTGTTTTGACTGAAAAATATCAAAGCTTTCGGTGAAGACTGTGATCCCCACAGAAACCTTTGAGGGATTCCTGACTAAAAGAGAACCTCAGCTACCACACCATTCACTGAAACCTTTTACAGTAATTGGAAAGAATGAATGTCAGAACTGGGAAAAATGGATTTGAATGCCACCCACAGAGACAAGGGGCTGGTGGCCATTCCACCATGGTGGTTATTCTATTTCCTTGTCTCTGTGAGTTTTTCTATGGGGTTTTCAATAAGTGGTTTAAAATGTGTAGGGCATTCTCGCAATGCAAAAATGTTAAACCATTTGTTTACACTGAGACTACTGATAGTATGAGCCGGATTCTTCAGAGTCATGTTTTATTCCCCCCACCCCCAAAACAATCTGTGGACATGGGAGTAAAATACTACTACAACCAAATGTTCACAAAGTTGTCACTGTGCCTCATTGGGTCACAGCTGAGAATACCAGATTTAAGACAAACTGCAGAGAAATAGGGCAAACTCACCCCCAAACTGGTGATTATTCTATTATAAGATATAATGAGCCAGTAACAAAAGTAAACTTCTGTCTCACCACACTGGTTAATAAGAAGTCAAAAATGCAGTCTCATTAGGCATTCCAGCCCTTGTTTCACCACCCAGACACTGGACTCTATGATGAGTGGTTACTGAAAACTAATTTAATCACATATAGGATTCTCTACTCCCAAGAGATCAGTCACACAGCCAGGTCAATATATAACTCAGATCTTACTCAATAATCACGCTGTTGCCAATCCTTTAGTATCTAATATCTAAAGGTTTATTTACATGAGAAAAGAAAGAGGAGAGAGTTAAAATGTACAAAGAAATCACATACAATCATGCGAAGTTCTTGGATCCGGTTTGTAGTAGTGATGTTATGGACTGCTGGCTTGTCATGTCTCTGGTAACTTCCAAAAGATTGGTCCATCGTCAATATGCTCCCTTTAGTGTAAGTCCATAGTCCAGAGATCAGAGCAGGAAAGAGGCAAAATGGAGATGCTTTCAGGTTTTTTATACCTTCTCCCATGTGGAGGGACTGCTCTCGGTCTTTGTGGAAAATAACAGGCACAAGATGGAGTCCAGAGTCACATGAGCAAGTCATATCCCATTACCTGCTTTGATGATTCACAGGAGCAGTCATTACCCATATTCTGGCTAAGGTGTCTACTGGAAGGCTCACCAGGTGGGGAGAAGCTTCTTCTGTGGCCCACTGTGAGAGTTAAGTGTTCTTTAACAGGCCATCAACTTGAATGGACCGTTCACAATGTGTTGGCTAAACTGGATGTAAATTATTATGGGTGTTACTGCAGGAGCAAACACATTTGAAATACTGGTACATAGTCAATATTCATAACTTTAGATACAAAGATGATGCATGCATACAAACAAACAGGATAATCATATTTGATAGACTGTAACTTTTCCATTGATACCTTACATGATATGCTGTATACGTTTTGTTGCAATTGTCTAACAATGGCAATATTAATTATATAAATGGTCATGATTCAATCATACAGAATCACAAATGGGTCTAATGGATTGCTGTATGGGGGGTGGGGAAGGAATTTCCCCTAAATCAGATTAGCAGTGACCTGAGGGATGTGTGCTGCCTTCTGCAGTGTGGAGCGCGGGTCACTTGCCAATATATCTCAACCAATTCCTTGCCATTGCTGGGGCCTCAGGCATTGGTGCATCTCAGTCCCTCCTATTCTCTGCGTATGGCAAACAATAGCTTAGGGTTAGTCTACACTAGAAGGGCTACATCGGGGCAGCTGGACTGATGCAGCTGCATTGCTGTATCATATCTGGTGAAGAAACTCTATGCTAATGGGAGAGCTCTCCTGTTGGCATAATAAATCCACCTCCATGAGAGGCTCTTCTACTGACATAGCACTGTCCTCACTGGCGTTTAGGAGTGTGTAACTTATGTCACTTGAGGGTCACTTATTCACACTCCTGAGTGACATAGTTATACTGACTTAAGTTCCTAGTGTAGAACAAACCTTAGCAACAGTAGCATTTTATATCCGTTTTACACAGGTGTGAATATACACACAAGATGCAAAGCATTGGAAAATCAGGCCCCAGAGCTGGGCTTTAACTAGGGTGGAATGAAGCTATGTGGGTATATGACACCACTGCCAACTCCCATGAATTCCCAGAACCTCAACTTTCAATTCTAAAACAAAACAAAACAAAACAAACAAAAACTTCTCTAACCTGTATAATTAATCAGATAACTTTCAAGGGCTTTATCTAGAGCAGGGTTCATGACTCAGTTGTAACTTGAGTTAAATGATTTCCAATTAACTAAAATTGGTACATTTATGGAGTTTTTAGATTAGCACTTGCAAACAGTTATTCCAGGATGCAAATGTTTGAGGTTCACACCCAGCTGAGCCCAACAGGGTTACAGTTACAAACACTACCTTAGAAAAAGACAACATGTGACTTGAGTATATCTAATGTAGTGATGTTTATTTGAATCTGCATAGGGTCTGAATTGACAGCAGAGAGTTATTTGTCCCATTCATTGTAAGAAAGGGCATTTACTCAGAAGCTTAAAGATTGTAATTTTAATATTTCACATTAACAACTTCAATGCTGATCAAAGCATGTATAAGAAAGGAAAGGGTTCTACCACAAAGATCTGTTATAGAAAAAATAAATCTCATTTTGGTGGTACAGATTGGTATAGCTTGGGAGAGTACCACCACTAGAGCTGGTCAGAAATTGTCTGAATAGAATGTTTCTCTGTCAGAGAATGCTGATTCATTGAAAGGAAAAAGTTCTGCTGTAATGCAAAGATTTCAGTTAATCTTTTAAAGGAAACCAGTCAGGTTTTTGATGGAAACCTGCCTGGTTTCCTGCCAGCTCATCCACCTGCCTGCTTCTTCAGCAGCTCACCTGGTGGGATACCGTGGAGCCGGACCTTCTAGGTTTCTAGATCCTCTGCAGCCACCTGGTGGATGGCTGCAGAGCCAGAGTTTCCAGTCTCCTGGAGAGCCTGGGAATCAAGGAAGCATATTTCATTTTAGAAACACTGAAACATTCCAGTAATGAGAGAGTTTCACTGTTCCCAAAACTTCATAGTTTGCTGCACTAATGAAATTTGCTTTCTGGACAGCTCCACTAATTTTTTTACCTGCTCAAGACTGGAAAAAGCTGAAGTACTCAATGTTTTTTTGCCTTGGTCTTCACAGACAAGGTCAGCTCACAGACTGCTGCACTGGGCAGCACAGTATAGGGAGGAGGTGAACAGCCCTCACTGGTGAAAGAACAGGTTAAGGAGTATTTAGAAAACCTGGCCATGCACAAGTCCATGGGGCCGGATCTAATGCATCCGAGGATGCTGAGGGAGATGGCTGATGTGATTGCAGAGCCATTGGCCATTATCTTTGAAAACTCATGGCAATTGGGAGAGGTCCCGGATGATTGGAAAAAGGTAAATATAGTGCCCATCTTTAAAAAAAGGAAGAAGGAGAATCCAGGGAACTACAGACCAGTCAGCCTCACCTCAGTCTCTGGAAAAATCATGGAGCAGGTCCTCAAGGAATCCATTTTGAAGCACTTGAAGGAGAGGAAGATGATGAGGAACAGTCAACATGGATTCACCAAGAGCAGGTCATGCCTGACCAACCTGATTGCCTTCTATGATGAGATAACTGGCTCTGTGGATATGGGGAAAGTGGTGGACGTGACATATCTTGACATTAGCAAAGCTTTTGATACGGTCTACCACAGTATTCTTGCCAGCAAGTTAAAAAAGTATGGATTGGATGAATGGACTATAAGGTGGATAGAAAGCTGGCTAGATTATCAGGCTCAAAAGGTAGTGATCAATGGCTCGATGACTAGCTGGCAGCCAGTATCAAGTGGGGTGCCCCAGGGGTCGATCCTGGAGCCAGGTTGTTCAACATCTTCATTAATGATCTGGATGATGGGATGGATTGCACCCTCAGCAAGTTCTCAGATTACACTAAACTGGGGAGAGAGGTAGATAAGGTGGAGGGTAGGGATAGTGTCCAGAGTGACCTAGACAAATTGGAGGATTGGGCCAAAAGAAATCTGATGAGGTTCAACAAGGACAAGTGCAGAGTCCTGCACTTCGGACGGAAGAATCCCATGCACTGCTACAGACTGGGGACCGACTGGCTAAACTGCAGTTCTGCAGAAAGGACCTGGGGATTACAGTGTTTGAGAAGCTGGATATGAGTCAAAAGTGTGCCCTTGTTGCCAAGAAGGCTAACGGCATATTGGGCTGCATTAGTAGGAACATTGCCAGCAGATTGAGGGAAGTGATTATTCCCCTCTATTCGGCACTGGTGAGGCCACATCTGGAGTATTGCATCCAGTTTTGGGCCCCCCGCTACAGAAAGGATATGGACAAATTGGAGAGAGTCGAGCGGAGGGCAACAAAAATGATTAGGGGGCTGGGGCACATGACTTATGAGGATAGGCTGAGGGAACAGGGCTTATTTAGTCTGCAGAAGAGAAGAGTGAGGGGGGATTTGATAGCAGTCTTCAACTACCTGAAGGGGGGTTCCAAAGAAGATGGAGCTAGGCTGTTCTCAGTGGTGGCAGATGACAGAACAAGGAGCAATGGTCTCCAGTTGCTGAGGGGAAGGTCTAGGTTGGATATTAGGAAAAACTATTTCACTAGGAGGGGTGTTAAAAACTGGAATGGATTACCTAGGGAGGTAGTGAAATCTCCATCCTTTGAGGTTTTTAAGGCCCGGCTTGACAAAGCCCTGGCTGGAATGATTTAGTTGGGGTTGGTCCTGCTTTGAGTATGGGGTTGGACTAGATGACCTCCTGAGGTCTCTTCCAACCTAATCTTCTATGATTTTATGATTCTATGACAGAGCCAAACCTAAGGAGTCAGGCAGAGCAAAAGTAAACAACTGAACACCTTACTGTGATTGAGTCCCCAAGTGAGTAGAGCTTGGCATGATGATATGCTACATAGAGAACCATTTCTCTGCAAACTATTAGACATTCACTGTAGCTTACATTGTGGAAAAACTGAGACTAGGTATACACTACAGGGGGGGGTCGACCTAAGATACGCAACTTCAGCTACGTGAATAGCGTAGCTGAAGTTGCATATTTTAGGTCGACTTACCTGGCTGTGAGGACGGCGGCGAGTCGGCCGCTGCCACTCCCCCGTCGACTCCGCTTCCGCCTCTCACCGCGGTGGATTTCCGGAGTCGACGGCAGAGCCATCGGGGATCGATTTTATTGCATCTACACTAGACGCGATAAATCGATCCCCGATAGATCGATCGCTACCCGCCGATCCGGCGGGTAGTGAAGACATGCCCTGACACCTACAGTGTTTTGAGATGGTAGGCATCCCTTATATTAATATATACCTGCATAGTCCTGCTTCGTGCAAAACATGCCTGTTTGCTGACAGAGCTATATTAATATAGTATATGAATTTTGAGAGAATTATAGTCTTGTTTCTAGTACTGAAGGATATGTGAAATAGATCTTTACCTAGATAGCTTAAGAGGGAACAATTCCCTCCTTCCCTTCCTCCCATGAAAGTATGTTTATTCTTATTAAACAGAAGGTTTCTGAATTTAAGATTTGTACATATTTTAACAATGTACGAAAGTGCCATCAGGCTTTTGGAAGTGTGTGAGTATAGATTTTTGCTTGTTACTAGTGTATGGCTTGAAAAGAAAGCTTAAAAAAGGAAAGAGTTGCTGGAATTTCCAGGAAGAAAACCTCTCTCAGGAAAGCCCCTGTAAATTCCTACTGCCTTTAGTTAGAAAGCTAGGCATTAAATACAGACATGGAGGGAAGGAGTGAGAGAGCTTTCTGTAAAATTAGCTGAGTTTATATTGGCAGGAAGTTTTGATTCTTTTCCCTTTTAATCATGGGTAGTATTTTCTCATTATGCTGCTCTATTTAAAGAGAATTATAATTGACTGACATTCAAAAATAATAGTGGCAAACACAGATTAGCTGCATGTATGTGTGGATAAGTACTTGAAAACTGAAGCTCTTAGAAGAAGTAGATCAAAGCAGGGAATAACTGAGCCACCTAGTCATAGGTGATGAAGGAAAACCAAGCCATTTAATTTCCTCATTGTACAAAGAGGCTGAACAAAAATCCTGTTTTTTAGCTAAGCTGCCCCAGTCACTTTTAGGGCTATGACTGTATTGCTGGGAGGAAATAGCAGAGTTTTCTGGTTAATCAGGACCTGGGGTTTTTAAATTGGGATGCTTTGCTGCTACCAGTGGCCAAGGAGATTATGGGTGGAAGGGAAAGATTCCTATTAACTGTGTGACTCAAGTGGCCTCTGTAATTTGGGGAGCTATGCTAGGCTGGAGCAGTCTGCCCTTTGCCTCCTACCTGCAGAAAGCTTTTATACTTTTGTGCTGAGGAGGGGCAAAGTGTTGATTACCATGGTGGCTCACATGCTGACTGCTTTCTGACACACTCCAGTGGCACAAAGCAAATGGAAAGACAGCTTAGCCAACTACCTAGATGTTTGCCTTCTGTAATGCCTATGTGGTGGAGAGGCAGTTATGTGTCTGTGTGACAACCCCCAGCTGGACAAGGAGTGATCCCAGAGAAAAAAAGAGGACATGGCCATGGCTTAACTGCCTTCCAGCTATCCCTCACAGCCAGAACAGCTGATTGGGGCTAGGGGTGGGTATAAGTTAGACCAGCCTTTCTGCTGCTCTAAAGTATGCCAGGGACCTGATTGGTCACTGGCTAGTCTCAGGATAGGAGTCAAGAAAGCATCGTTAAACAACTGTTGCACCTACCCCATTTGAACTAGAGATTCTATTCCTTAATTTGTTTTGTTTTTTATAGACTATCCATTACATTTTTCTTTTTGTGGAAAAAGGACTGGGTCCATAACATATATGTAATGCAGCAGTATCTGTGCTGTTTGTAATAGACTCTTGTAAGATGTTTGATTTAGTACTACATTCTGACTTTTCTTTCTTTTTTTTAAAAAAGCACTTATACAATATCAGTAAAGTACATGTTAAATAGATTGAGAACTGGCTAACTGACAGATCTCAAAAAGTGTCATCAATGGGTAATCATCATCATATGAGGTGTTTTTCATATGAATCAGCCCAATGCTGTTGACTATTTTCTTTAGTGATCTAGAAGTAAATATAAATTTATGGATGACACAAAGATTTGAGGAGTGGTAAATAATGAGGACAGAGCAGTCATACAGAACAATCTAGATCACTTGGTTAACTGGAGCCAACCAAATGCGAAGTGATACATTTAAGAACAAGGAAATGCAAATGACAAAGATTTAGGGGTCTCAGTGGACAGGCAACTGAACATAAGCTCAAATTGTTGTGGGAAAACAGGCTAATGCAATGTTTGGATGTATAAACAGTAGAGTAATGAATGAGTAGGGAGATGATTTATGTCTGTATATGGGATTGGTGAGACTTTTACTAGAATATTGTGTCTCATTCTGGTGACCATATTTTTAAAAGAATGTTGAAAAGTTGGAGAGAGTGCAGAAAAGAGACACAAGTGATTCAGGAGCTACAGAAAATGCCTTACTTTGAGAGGTCAATCTGTTTATTTTAACAAAAAAGGTGGGAAGGGTGCTCTTTAATCCAGTGAAGGAAGGCACAGGAATGAGTGGCTGGAAGCAGAAGCAGAAAAAATCATGTTGGAAATAAGGCACACATTTTTAATAGTGAGGGGGGATTAACCACTGGAACAAAGTACCAATGGAAGCAGTGGATTCTCCATCTCTTGATGTTTTCAAGTCTGGATGCCTTTCTGGAAGATTTGCTTTAGTCAAACCCAAATTACAGGGCTCAATTATTCGGTAACTGGATGAAATATTATAAAGGTCTATGACATACAGGCTAGACTGGATAATCTAATGGTCCCTTCTAGCCTTAAACTCTAATGAAATCTATGAATGCTCGTTTTCCTCTTCTGTATACTGCAAATTGTTTGGACAAAGATAGAGTCTCCATACAGGAGGTTGAAATTATTACTGAGATTTTTAGTCCACATTTGAGGGCAAGTGAGACAATGGGGATCATGAGGAATTAAAGGACCTGGAGTCAGTTTCACATGGATGAAATATTTTTGACACACACTTTGAGTCAGAAGGTGTGGTAGTGGCCAAATGGTTTGGGGACAGTGAAGTGCATCTTGCTCACTGATGAAAAACATCCTAACTCTGGTCAATTAATGGTGAATTAATTACATTTGTGTAATGACTCTTTATGTTCATTCTAGTGCTAACTTTGCCTTTTATTGACATGTTCATTTAAGATGTGATTTTTGTGTTGGGCTTTTTTGTAGGAATTGTTCTGTCCTCCATAATGAGTGTGTGCAGCAATGATTTAGGAGTAGCTATGAAATTTGTGTGAGGGAGACAGAATTTTTGTAGAAGACAAATTCAATGCCTAATTTCACAGCTCTGTGTGTGAATTGGTAGGGATACATACACTGTACAATATGGTGTCTATTTTATACATACAATGAAATAACAAAATGAAAAACTTTTTTATTTCTGAAACCAGTAAAGGTTCTTAAGTGGCAAACAGTATACTAGCCTATCAAAGCCCAAGCACTTAGAAGTAAGGAAATGACTAGCTAAGGACATTGTCAATCTTATACAGATAAGATGATAAACACATTATTCATATGCATAAAGAAATGCATTTATCATCATAACTCACCAGACTTAACTATGACTGGTTGATGTTGCTAGTGTTTTTGAAGTAGAACTGCAGTGTTTGATTTCAAAATCTAAAATATTAAAGGGCTGAAAGGTGGGAAATATCAGGTAATACATTTATCAATTTAGAGTGGAAATGTTTTGGTAAAGTATTCATTGCTATTTTTTAAGAATGGTCTGCTCTTATGATCAGAGACCTGAACAATCCGCATAGAATCATACAAGATTAGGGTTGGAAGAGAGCTCAGGAGGTCATCTAGTCCAACCCTCTGCTTAAAGCAGGACCAACCCCAACTAAATCATCCCAGCCAGGGCTTTGTCAAGCCAGGCTTTAAAAACCTCTAAGGACAGAGATTCCACTACTCCCTAGGTAATCCATTCCAGTGCTTCACCACCCTCCTAGTGAAATAGATTTTCCTAATATCCAACCTAAACCTCCCCCACTGCAACTTGAGATCACTGCTCCTTGTTCTGTCATGTGCCATCACTAGAACAACTCCATCCTTTTTGGAACCCCCCCTTCAGGTAGTTGAAGGCTGCTATCAAATCCCCCCTCACTCTTCTCTTCTGCAGACTAAATAAACCCAGTTCCCCCGGCCTCTCCTCATAAGTCATGTGCCCCAGCCCCCATTTTATCTTTTCTGCCACACATTGTGTGTAATTTTATACATACATTGGATTGGCCTGAAAATTACACATATAAATTACATATATAGTTTTAATAAGAAAAGATATTGCTTTATCATCAAATTATGTGTGTAGACTTGCATTTAAGATTAATGTGTATATGTACATTATCTTTTCCAAAGGTTTTTGTTCTTTGTATTTTGACATTACTGATAAAAATGAATTTTGTTTTTTTAATCAGATTTCAGATGATGTAAGAAATGTAATACAGAGACCTATGTTTTCAAAAGAAGTCACTCATTTTTAGGTGCCCAGTCTGATATACTTTGGGCCTGATTTTCAGAAGTATTAAGCAACCATAGCTCCCACTGAAATCAATGGGAAATGTATCTAATGGATACCTCTGAAAATCAGACTCAAATTGTGATGTGCAAAAATGAAGGCACACAAAATCAGGTGCTTCTCTCAGACTTTTAGCCATAGTGCCAAATCCTGCTCCCACTGAAGTCAATGATTAAACACTCTTGTTGACATCAGTGGGAAAAGACTAGGTCCATAACTTTTATTAAGAATAAGGATGGATGCTGAACTATTTACAGCAGAAATTTTCTGTGACTTTAACTATAATATAGATTTATGAAAAATAGCTGGCACCCAAATTTACAGAGATTTAATTATATGGAAAGCTTAGCGGTGATATGACGTTTTTGAACATGAGTGATACAAGAACCATGTAATTTTCAGGCCAATACAATTTATGTATAACATTACTCACAATGTATGGTAGAAAAGATAAAATGAGAGCTCATCATCAGGGTTGCTTAGGTCTTGGATCATAAAGGCAAACCATAGCAGAGCCCAGGCTAGAAATATATCCTCTCAAGGGAAGGGGGTTGGAATAATAGATGACACCGGAGCTGTGTGACTCTGGGTATGATACAGTACCCATGAAAGTCCTTCCATTGACTTTAGTGGGTTTGGATCAGTCCTTCAGTACTTTGCTGAACTGGTGCTCTAATAAATTATTTGGGGGTTAAGCATCTGCTTAAGTGCTTTGCTAAATAGGGGCTAAGAACCTTGAGTTATATTTGAACGTTTGTGAATGTGCATGCTTTACTTACATTAGAATGTATATAAATATGGATGTTGTTTATAGTGATACTGAAGGGGACTTATCACTTGCCAAGTTTTATGAAGCTGTTTAAAGTTGGCCTTTTGGATGCTTTTCTTTACAAATACTTACTTTAACAATGAAAATGCTGATACAAGCAAAGTGCTATTATAGTAGACATTTACTACAATAACCACAATTAAAATCCTCAGTACTAAGGCATTCAGGCATTAGAGTATCATGTTGTTCGAAGGCTTTTGCCAGAGTGACTGGTGTGTGTGTGTAGGGGAGGGGGGAGGGAACAGAGGTTGTTTTCTTTTTTTAGGTGACTTTTGTTTTGAGTTCTCATTAGTGCTGGTCATTCCATATTCAGTACTTTCCGACTGATTTTTTTTTCTCACCTAATTTTAAGATGCTTTCTGTTGTGTAAAAGAGGGCACCAAGCTGTGTGCACAGTGAAAGAAAAGGAATGCCTACTGTGATTTAGAAAGCATGCTTATGTTCTCCGCTTATATTTTAGCATATGTGAGATACCAACATAAGGTGGCATGTAAAGTTTTTAATGAGAAGTATCAACCTAGTATATTGGCTCTTTGGAAGATATATAAGTTTAATTCAGCCTTGCAAAATATTATCAGCCCAGATACAGAATTTACTTGCCAGCCCCTACCATCATGATGAAAAATTCATTGCTACACATGCCTGACCAAAAAGGACTGGATTCACGTAAGTGGATGACTAAAATTCTGCTTGGCTGGTTCTGTTACAGAACAGCTACTGAATGGCGACAGGATCCATGAATCAGATTAAAAAGACAGGAAGACCACAGCTTTATTATTCATAATGCATAGCTTAACTCTTGGGGGGAAAATGTGTGTATGCTAGGTAAACCACGTTCGTTTACAGCTCAGCCACTGTCTGGCTGCTAGAGTCCACTCTGTATCAGAGAGGTTCTTGGCAGACATACACTGGCAAACATGCAGTCTCTTAAAGAGCATAGCAAAGTATCTGAATTCCTTAGACCCCCAAAAGCAGACTGCAGCACTTACATAGAATGAGTTAAGATTAACTCTTGAGATTGTTAAAATTCAAAGGACTAAGGCAATTTGTTACACTTATGCAAGAATTTAATAAATTATTTTCAGCTTGAAGTCCTGGTCTCACAGGTAAACTAAGAGTTGCACTGTTTGTGGCTTTTAATGAATTCCACCAATTAAGAAGAAAACAGAAAGATATTAATCTGTTTTTTCTTGAATATTGTTTTAACATCTACATTCCCTAAAATGGCCACTGCGCCATGAATAAAATTCTGTAATTTTTTTTAAAGAAAAAAAAAGGAATAATAAGGCTCTTAAAAATCAAAGCTATTAACCCTCAATGAAAACTGCCATTAGCATTTTCACACCAGACTGCAAGCCATTGAATTCAGTGACTGGTCTTTTGACTAAGCAGTGTCAATCTGTCAACTTCATAGGGATTATGTTTTGAAAGCATGGACAAATTCAATAAGAGCGGTTGATTCTATTCCAAAATGGCAGACTGAAATGCCCTAAACAAGGGTTTTAATCCCATTAGCTATGAGGGGGAATGCTCCACATGTAGCTCCGAAGATGCACATATTCATTCTCAGGAATTCACTTTTCTTCACTCACCCTCCAGGACTTCACAGACTTCCCTAAATTTCTGGGACAGCCTTCAAGTCTAAAATGATCTTTTATTCCCCATGTCTTATCAAATCCTTGGCATATCTTCCATGACTGGCAAGAAGGGTACCAACTGGGACCATGCCTCTTTATGATATGGAATCCATTAGAACTTTGATTAAGAACATCAAATCCTTTCACATAGCTCACCAAACAGCTGTCAGATGGTAATGACTGTGGGTATTACCTACATGAACCATAATCAAACCAATAACCTAGAGATGAAAAGCTCCATATCCCATTGATTGCCTGGTCAGTGATGTGCTGCCAAGATCATCCTCAAAATATTTCACTTCACTTGGCAATATATGCAGCATTCTCTGGGATGAAATACCCTTCATTCCCTCAAGTCCCCACCAAAATCCTCTATCTCATACCTTTACCTTCCCCATACCCCTTCAAAACCCAAACCCTGTCAATTTTCCTCTCCCATATCAATCAGTGGGGTAATGAGTGGTTCTTTTTTGGGTTATTTGGAGTGTATCCCTGTCTGCTGGTTTGGGGGGAACAGAACTCCATGAGTCTTCCCAGAACCAACTCATCACATCTATGCTAGGACTGAGCTGGTAGCTTGGGGTGAGAGGTGAGATGCAGTGAGTACAGGACTCTTATGTTACCCAGAGAGTAGTGGGCTGGCTCCAAATTCACTCTTCCTCATGCTTACAGTGGTTGCAAGTACTATGTGAACATTAAAATAAAACAAACAAAATGACTCTCTTAGAGCCAAGAGCTTTCTCATTTTGATTAATGTCCCATTGGCAGCTCTGATTTCATGTTTGAATTGTCTTTTAGCATTTTGTCTGTTTTTGTATCCGATCCTTTTTTTTTTTTTAAGACAAGGCCTTTTGAATTCAACAGAAAATCCCTGTTTGCAATGCTTAGTCTTCATTACTTGATGTGAGCAATTAGGAGGTTTTTATTTGATGTTTCTTTATCACAAAAAAAAATATTCTGATCATATGGCTGCTTGGTGAAAATTCTGACTCAGTGTGGCTTATAACTGCAGTCTGAGGAAGTTTACAGAGGTACTTCAGTAAGTAAAGAAAAACCAGAACTGCAGTCACTTGCTGAGGCATTTCAGCTTGAAACACTGTAGGGATTAATCCTGCATTCCCTTTTCACCCCAAATTCCCTGTAGATTAGTCACATAGAATGTAAAGAGAGTGAACTATGAGACTTGGGAAAAAAAGGAATTGTGAAGACTGGGAAAACTATTGGACAAAGTGAGTATTCACCCACGAAAGCTTATGCTCCAATACATCTGTTAGTCTATAAGGTGCCACAGGACTCTTTGTTGCTGTTTTTAAATTGTTCTCCTTCATTCCCTCTCGGTCTATCAAACCGATAGTTAGTGCGCCAAATTCTCCTTTCTTACATACACTGATGCAGCTCATCACTGATTTCAACAGGGTTGTAGTGGTGTAAATGAGAGGAGAATATGAGCTAGTGTCAAAATATAAAGATCACTGGAAAAAAATTGTGTGGTAACAATAGGTCTCTTCTTGATAGATAGTATGTATTCAGGGTTTCAGTGAAGATACCTATTCAGGGTGAAGGAAACTGAAAAGTTGATTGTTATTTGTAGGTAAAATTAAAATAGTATGTTTATTTATGAAAATCAGAAGCTCTAAAATGCTATGCTTTAGAAATAGAAAAGTTTCTTTTTGCAGTGGTAAAGATGGCACCAAGAGGTGGGGCCACATTAAGAAGGCTGTTCCCTTGGCCTCTCAAGGATTGGAGAGCTCACAAGACTCTAATTATGTCATTTAATATAGTAAATCCCATCAGATATCTGACTTTTTAGATGTTATTTTGTCTTGAAGTTTTGGAGTCCAAAAATGTGTAGGGAATATAGGTTCTTAAGTTCATTATCTGCCCCATTCCAGAGAGGAAATGGAAATACTATATGTAGGCTGTGCTGAACGTGTTTATAGTTAGCTAGTTTCACTCTTACTTTCTTCTTGATTTTTGCTTTCAGCAATTTTGGAATTGCTTTTCTTTCTAGGCTGCCAGGGCACCTGCATTACATTAGAGGTATTCTTATATTTTGAATGATACACTCAAGAGCTTCTTTTCTCTTTCCTTCCCCCCTCCCCTCTCTTTTACTGGCCAGATATAGAGTAAAGTGATCAATGTCATGAAATATCTTGTTTGGGGAAAGAGGGAAATCAGCTTAGTTGACTTTACAAGCAGTTGCTTCAGGGCAAGCTACAATTACGTTGTTTTTTTTAAAAAACTGCTCCTTCTTTGCCCAGTCTCTCCTCATACACCAAACCTTCTAGGACATTTTTTTGCTTGACAGGGATGCTTATAGAAGACTGGCACTGAGAAGTTTTGGTCTGTATTCTGCGTAATTTGAGTCCTGTTGCATCCAGTTCTTCACTCTTTCTAGAAGGTACATCAGGAGGAATTCCACTGAAATCAATAGAATTGTACCAATGTAAAACTGGTATAAGGGAGTGAAGTATTGGACTCTTGTGTGTTGTGTAGTTTTCAGAAGTCTTTTGTAGAGGGTGCAACTACTGGAGATTTTAGAAAAGGAATTTATGCTATGATAGGTATACTCGAGTACTTTCATTGTATGACGGAGCTAACACTGGTAGCCATCTCCTCACTAAGCTTACTAATGGTGCTCTGAGAAGGGCTACTGATAAGGTCTTAGTGGCATCCTTTTATCAGGAAGTTCTTGAGAGGTGGTGTGGAGCTTCAAGCATGGAGCTTCAGCATTTGTTTGCGTGTACATATAACATAGCTTGTATCTGCCTGATAAGAAAATTATATGTTGTGATTTCCCCTTTGTTCAGTTTTCTTCCCAAACTAAGGACTCTAGCATGAAATGCAACCATCTGCAGAGAGCCTATACAGCACCCAAGTCCCACTTAAGCCCTATTTTGATGGTGTAGCCTCATATGGGTCCTCTGTAAGGGTGACTTTCACCTTCAGCAAAACATGAGATAAGAGGAAAATAATAAGGGAGGCCAAATTCTGTACTCAGCTATGTGGCTATGCCTGCAAATCCTATTGTTTTCAAAGACAATTGCATGTGGACAGTCACTTAGAGACCACAGCAATTAGTGCTGCCTCATGCCTAGATAATAGAGCTGGTCGCTATTTTTCAGATGAGATTTTTGATTTTGATGAAACCACACTTTCAAATAGGAGAAACAACTCAATTTCAACAACTTTTTTTCAATTTTCCAATCAGGGAAACTGAAATAAAAAATCATCTTGAATTCACACTGACATGTCGAATCACTTCAGTGGACAATGTCAACATTTTCTATTTCTATTCAAATTAGAAACTTTTTGGAATTTCTTTTTGCACAAACTTTTCATAGTTTTACTGTTTCACTCCAATTTGGAAGGAAAGGTAATTGTAAAATGTTGAAATTTCCAGTGAAAAGAAAATTAATTTTTTGAACAGCTGAAATTACAATTTTATAGAAGTTTGGCCCCAATGCGTTTCTTTTGGCAATTACAATTAGTAGTGTTTGCTTGCCCCACTCATATGTTTCAACTCTCGTTTAAGATATTTAACATAAATTATAGTTAAATAAACTTTGCCTCCTGTTCTTCAACCCCCCATACCCACCCTCAACACACATATATACCTCCTCAATTGCTTGTCATCTGCATTGTTCTTTGAGCAGCTGTTTTCAAGCCTGTAAAATAAATCCTATGAGATCACTTCTGTCAATGCATTATCCACCCTGGATTATTTGCTTGCTCCTTTCACTATTAATTCATGAGACTGTTTCCCCCTCCTTTGTACGGAAATATTAACATATAATTAAGATACAAATCCAAATGTGAGCACATAATAACAGGAAAGCCATTTGAGGGAAACAAAATTGCAGCAGTGACAAGTTCCAGAAGAGGGCTGCAGCTGAAGATTAATTGGTGAGCACTCATACTGACAACAGATAACTTGTATGTATTACATCCACAGAGGGAGTGAAAGAGCTGGAGTCAGACTAACCACATAATTGAGGGAGACTGCTTTTGCCTAAAGTATTCCTAAGTCTGCTTAACCCTATATTTGAAATTATTCCTTTTGTTAAATATTAGGCCAGTGTCACAATTGGTGCAAATCAGAATAGCTCCACTGACATAAAGGGCACTGCACAAGTTGACAATTGCTCAGGATCTGGGTCTCATATGTTAGTTCTAGGATCCACCAGTAGTTAGGACACAAGGAAAATTTTGTAAAGGTCAAGCTACTGGAGCAGCAAAAGAGCTAGTGGCATTCTGAATTTGTTTGTCGTTTACCATTAAAATCTTATGAGGCATACAACCAATGAAGGCAACATCCCATGGGTGTGGTTTTAGGTGTTGTTGTTTTTTTAACTCATAGAATCATAGAAGATTAGGGTTGGAAGAGATGCCAGGACGTCATCTAGTCCACCCCCCTGCTCAAAGCAGGACCAAACCCAACTAAATCATCCCAGACAGGGCTTTGTCAAGCCGGGCCTTAAAAACCTCTAAGGATGGAGATTCCACCACCTCCCTAGGCAACCCATTCCACTGCTTCACCACCCTCCTAGTGAAATAGTGTTTCCTAATATCCAACCTAGACCTCCTCCACTGCAACTTGAGACCATTGCTCCTTGTTCTGTCATCTGCCACCACTGAGAACAGCTGAGCTCCATCCTCTTTGGAACCCCCCTTCAAGTAGTTGAAGGCTGCTATCAAATCCCCTCTCACTCTTCTCTTCTGCAGACTATACAAGCCCAGTTCCCTCAGCCTCTCCTCGTAAGTCATGTGCTCAGACCCTGATCATTTCCGTTGCCCTCCACTGGACTCTCTCCAATTTGTCCACATCCTTTCAGTAGTGGGGGGCCCAAAACTGGATGCAGTACTCCAGATGTTGTCTCACCAGTGCCGAATAGAGGGGAATAATCACTTCCCTCGATCTGCTGGCAATGCTCCTACTAATGCAGTCCGATATGCGGTTAGTCTTCTTGGCAACAAGGGCACACTGTTGACTCATATCTCTACATTTGTTATGAAAATTGTATCTATTGTTAGTGACACTAAGCAGAGAACAGAATTTTAGTTTTACCAAAAATTGTTTGATGTTGGTACAAAACGAAGGATTTCCAAGCAGAGATATTAAACTGTGGGAGATGTCCTTTGACAAAAACAGCTGATTTGCCACAAGGCGGGGGGAAAGTCACAAAGGGAGAATTTCATCAATTGTAGGTAGTAGGAAAAGGAAACCTCATGAGGATAATTTTAAGTAATGAGTCTGCCAACAGCTGCATATTAGCTTGAGTTGATACTGCAGTGAAATGGGGATCCATGCAAAGTTAATTATACTGAGAATAGCATGGGAATGAAGAGCACAATTATCGTGATTTCTATGAGTAGATTATCAATAAATGGAGCTATAAAGATGTAGTTAGGGTCTAAAATATTCACATTCCTGTAACAAAGAAACTGTCATTTTTATGACACACACTGATGTATGGAGATAAATTGCCTGTCACTTACACTGCTTAAACTTTGCATTGTATGCATATTAAGTTGTGTGGAAGCCCACATTTAGTCTGTCTGCTTCTTCTAGGTGATGCCTCTTATTCATAATGCAGTTGTCTTGCATGTTTTGAATTCATTATGTGACTATGAAGTTGAGTTGTTCAATGGCACAGTATAAGGGATGGAATAAAGGGGCACTGACTGAGCCCTTTTGGGGGGGGTGGAAATCACCTGTTCTTCGACAGCAATTCAAACACAATTATCCCAGTTCTGGAGAGCCTGCCCTTGACTTTTCAGAACAATGTTTGCAATATAAATACAATCCCATCTCCTTAGGCTGGCATCAAATACAGAATGCAAAACCAACAAAAAAGAATTAAGGCGTTTGTTTGATAAACCAGTAATAACTCAGTAGACATGACTTGGCAAAAATAAATGACAAAATATCTGTCAAATAACCAAGTCTTGCTTAAATTACAACCAAGTCAGACAGGTGCAGAGATATGATCCACATACTGAAGTAATTGACATCAGATAAAGGTATTGGTATTCTGTTCTATACAGGCAATTCAGTTAGATTATAATACTCATGTAGGTCTCATTTTGCTAAGGAACACAGTAACACAAATAACTGGCATCTAACGCTTTTGTGAGATGAATATATTTTATGTGCACTATTATATATTTTATGTCCAATCATTCATGCTGAAACCTTGTGAATAAATATGAAGTCTCGCTGGATAATTCTTAATACAGAGCTAATGTGTAAAAATGAATAGAGTTAGTCATTTGAGAGTGCTAAACCCTGATGCATCCGTACATGGCAGTAGGACATATGAATCCCCTTAATTCTGTACAGCTGCCTAGCAACTTTGAAACCAACTCTGACAGTCCAATGCCAAAGATGGATAACCTGTCCCCATTGTACTACCTCTGTCCACACCCACTAATCTAGAGGTCAGATCCATTTTGCTACTAGGAGGAAGGCAGGAAAAAAGACAGAGAGCTCATGCAAATACACTTCATAAGAAGACCACCCTTGGATCCTGGTCCTCTTCTCTCTCTTCTATGGAAGGATTAGTAGGCATTGGGAATGGTTGCTAGGGAACTCTGTTCCTTAAGCCTCCAATGAGTGGTGAGGTCTGGATTTGCACCATTGGTTTTGGTTCACAACTGCTAGCTGGGAGATGATTCTCATGGGCTACACATCCCATTTAGTCTTCCTGATTGAACACATGCACAGTGCTTCCCTTCTGTCTTCCACATAGTGAGACAGAATGGTGGTTGACATTTTTGAAGCCTAATTTTCAATAGCATACCAGCTGTGCCAAAACAGCTTTGTTGCTTTTCTACAAAGAACAGAGACTTAAGATGGCAGAAACCATTCCATG
The DNA here is from genome assembly GCF_028017835.1 of Emys orbicularis. Taxonomy (NCBI): domain Eukaryota; kingdom Metazoa; phylum Chordata; order Testudines; family Emydidae; genus Emys; species Emys orbicularis. The sequence continues at coordinate 186,236,955 of NC_088685.1, forward strand.
ATTGTGTGGTACGCTGCTATGATGGACTAGTCTTTCAAAGCAAAGAGACACACAGAACACCAATCAACTATGTAGGCAGTGGAGAGAGGTTTGATTGCCATGTTGGTCCTGACATCCAGAGTTGCGCAGTGTTCCCAACTCCATTTGCCTGCAATGGGAGCTCTGGTGTTCACCACTTTTGAGAGGTACTTCTGCTTGACTCCTATCCATCAATCTTCATCAGAGCCCAGCCAGGCCATGCATACCAGACACTGCTCCCCTCAGAATAGCCAGGGCCTGATTTTTGTCCACAGTGAAATAATTGTCTCAACAGAGAACTGAGTGTTAATAAACCCTGTCCTTTCTTTCCTCTTAAAGTACATTGGAATGTGTGGGTTTCCTTTCCTGCTATAGACCAGTTACCTGCAGGTGTACTTACTGTATGTCCTATGTAGTGAAATAACAATGTTCACGTGAAACTGCTGATCTTCTCATCCACCCTTAACCACCTCCATCTTCAACATGCATTCATATTCAACTAGTATCAAGTTAGACATTATGTCAGTTCCGACTGAATATTTTGTTCATTTTCTGTTTTGTTATTTTGCAGAATTATATTTAAAAAAATAGCATTGGCTTTAAGAAGCCTTCATTCAACAGGCCCTTTTCAGTCATCATCTTTAGTCATCCTTTCTGAACTAATGGAAAATATGTAATGGAAAAAGTAATAAGCAATAGTCTTTATGCTAATATTGACTGTTTGGTCACCACCAATTCGCAGTGCTTGTGTTCCTTTCAGGGTTCTAGCTACCTAGCGAATGTGAAACCAGCTGTGTGATATTCCAATGGAGAAGATGTATCACTTCAGTACTGTGCTACTATAGTTAAGCTGGCAATATAACTGAAATTGCTGTACTACAAATAACCGTTAAAGTCTAAGATGTTAAATTCTGATTCTGTATCCTGCATCACAATATAAGCAAAGAACCACAAACCTCTGCATATATCAAATATACTTCCTTGTTTCTTTACGAAAAAAATTGTCAGGACTGGTCTAGATGGGGAAAGCCTGCTTATAGAAATGGCTTATCTCATATGTTCAGTATCAGTGAGGTCTCTTTCAGTATTCTAATCTCATAATCTTCAGGTGATAGATAGATAGATAGAGACTAATATATGAATTGTATGGTCAGAGTAAAATCTCTGAAGATGTAAATATGTGTTCCATTTGGATAAGCATCGTGAAGTACAGATGATCTGTGTATTTATATGACCCTATGTAGGAGGCTACATCACTACTCTTGTGAGTTCCACAACAGTCATTGTTTCCTCAGATATTTCTTTGCAGGAGAACTTTGAAAATCAGTGATAGGGTTCATTTGATCTGGCAGTTTATCTTTTAGGTGCAGCTACATTTGTTAATACTCTGAGTTATCCCTACCGATGACAGCTCAGAATGAGGTGCACACTTCTGATAGGGAACCGTTTTCTTCTGAGACCGTGAGAGGGAAGGTGCCATATTGAGACTAAGGATATTTGGATTCAATTCCCAGCTCTGCCACAGATTGAGACTTTGGGCAAGTAATGTAATTTTTCTATTTCTCATTTCCCCAATTGCAACTGAGAAGGATACTTCTTTACATCACAGGGGGTTAATATAAATGAATATAAAGTACGCTTATTAAGTTTGTGGATGATACCAAACTGGGAGGGATTGCAACTGCTTTGGAGGACAGAGTCATAATTCATAGAATCATAGAATCATAGAATATCAGGGTTGGAAGGGACCTCAGGAGGTCATCTAGTCCAACCCCCTGCTCAAAGCAGGACCAATTCCCAACTAAATCATCCCAGCCAGGGCTTTGTCAAGCCGGGCCTTAAAAACCTCCAAGGAAGGAGACTCCACCACCTCCCTAGGTAACGCATTCCAGTGCTTCACCACCCTCCTAGTGAAATAGTGTTTCCTAATATCCAACCTAGACCTCCCCCACTGCAACTTGAGACCATTGCTCCTTGTTCTGTCATCTGTCACCATTGAGAACAGCCGAGTTCCATCCTCTTTGGAACCCCCCTTCAGGTAGTTGTAGGCTGCTATCAAATCCCTCCTCATTCTTCTCTTCTGGAGACTAAACAATCCCAGTTCCCTCAGCCTCTCCTCATAAGTCATGCACTCCAGACCCCTAATCATTTTTGTTGCCCTCCGCTGGACTCTTTCCAATTTTTCCACATCCTTCTTGTAGTGTGGGGCCCAAAACTGGACACAGTACTCCAGATGAGGCCTCACCAATGTCGAATAAAGGGGAATGATCACGTCCCTCGATCTGCTGGCAATGCCCCTACTTGTACAGCCCAAAATGCCGTTAGCCTTCTTGGCAACAAGAGCACACTGTTGACGCATTTCCAGCTTCTCGTCCACTGTGACCCCTAGGTCCTTTTCTGCAGAACTGCTACCTAGCCATTCGGTCCCTAGTCTGTAGCAGTGCATAGGATTCTTCCGTCCTAAGTGCAGGACTCTGCACTTGTCCTTGTTGAACCTCATCAGGTTTTTTTTGGCCCAATCCTCTAATTTGTCTAGGTCCCTCTGTATCCGATCCCTACCCTCTAGCGTATCTACCACGCCTCCTAGTTTAGTGTCATCGGCAAACTTGCTGAGAGTGCAGTCCACTCCATCCTCCAGATCATTAATAAAGATATTAAACAAAACCGGCCCCAGGACCGACCCTTGGGGCACTTCGCTTGAAACCGGCTGCCAACTAGACATGGAGCCATTGATCACTACCCGTTGAGCCCGACGATCTAGCCAGCTTTCTATCCACCTTACAGTCCATTCATCCAGCCCATACTTCTTTAACTTGGCAGCAAGAATACTGTGGGAGACCGTATCAAAAGCTTTGCTAAAGTCAAGGAATAACACATCCACTGCTTTCCCCTCATCCACAGAGCCAGTTATCTCATCATAGAAGGCAATTAGGTTAGTCAGGCACGGCTTCCCCTTGGTGAATCCATGCTGACTGTTCCTGATCACTTTCCTCTCCTCTAAGTGTTTCATAATTGATTCCTTGAGGACCTGCTCCATGATTTTTCCAGGGACTGAGGTGAGGCTGACTGGCCTGTAGTTCCCCGGATCCTCCTCCTTCCCTTTTTTAAAGATGGGCACTACATTAGCCTTTTTCCAGTCATCCGGGACCTCCCCCGATCGCCATGAGTTTTCAAAAATAATGGCTAATGGCTCTGCAATCTCATCCGCCAACTCCTTTAGCACCCTCGGATGCAGCGCATCTGGCCCCATGGACTTGTGCACGTCCAGTTTTTCTAAATAGTCCCGAACCACTTCTTTCTCCACAGAGGGCTGGTCACCTTCTCCCCATATTGTGCTGCCCAGTGCAGCAGTCTGGGAGCTGACCTTGTTTGTGAAGACAGAGGCAAAAAAATCATTGAGTACATTAGCTTTTTCCACATCCTCAGTCACTAGGTTGCCTCCCTCATTCAGTAAGGGTCCCACACTTTCCTTGACTTTCTTCTTGTTGCTAACATAGCTGAAGAAACCCTTCTTGTTACTTTTAACATCTCTTGCTAGCTGCAACTCCAAGTGTGATTTGGCCTTCCTGATTTCACTCCTGCATGCCTGAGCAATATTTTTATACTCCTCCCTGGTCATTTGTCCAATTTTCCACTTCTTGTAAGCTTCTTTTTTGCGTTTAAGATCAGCAAGGATTTCACTGTTTAGCCAAGCTGGTCGCCTGCCATATTTACTATTCTTTCTACACATCGGGATGGTTTGTTCCTGCAACCGCAATAAGGATTCTTTAAAATACAGCCAGCTCTCCTGGACCCCTTTGCCCTTCATGTTATTCTCCCAGGGGATCCTGCCCATCTGTTCCCTGAGGGAGTCAAAGTCTGCTTTTCTGAAGTCCAGGGTCCGTATTCTGCTGCTCTCCTTTCTTCCTTGTGTCAGGATCCTGAACTTGACCATCTCATGGTCACTGCCTCCCAGGTTCCCATCCACTTTTGCTTCCCCTACTAATTCTTCCCTGTTTGTGAGCAGCAGGTCAAGAAAAGCTCTGCCCCTAGTTGGTTCCTCCAGCACTTGCACCAGGAAATTGTCCCCTACACTTTCCAAAAACTTCCTGGATTGTCTGTGCACCGCTGTATTGCTCTCCCAGCAGATATCAGGGTGATTAAAGTCTCCCATGAGAACCAGGGCCTGCGATCTAGCAACTTCTGCTAGTTGCCAGAAGAAAGCCTCGTCCACCTCATCCCCCTGGTCTGGTGGTCTATAGCAGACTCCGACCATGACATCACCCTTGTTGCTCACACTTCTCAACTTTATCCAGATCAAAATGATCTGGACAAATTGGAGAAATGGTCTGAGTTAAACAGGATGAAGTTTAACAAAGACAAATGCAAAGTGCTCCACTTAGGAAAAAAAAATCAGTTTCACACATACAGAATGGGAAGAGACTGTCTAGGAAGGAGTACGGCAGAAAGGGATCTAGGGGTTATAGTGGACCACAAGCTAAATATGAGTCAACAGTGTGATGCTGTTGCAAAAAAAGCAAACATGATTCTGGGATGTATTAACAGGTGTGTTGTGAGCAAGACACGAGAAGTCATTCTTCCGCTCTACTCTGCTCTGGTTAGGCCTCAGCTGGAGTATTGTGTCCAGTTCTGGGCACCGCATTTCAAGAAAGATGTGGAGAAATTGGAAAGGGTCCAGAGAAGAGCAACAAGAATGATTAAAGGTCTTGAGAACATGACCTATGAAGGAAGGCTGAAAGAATTGGGTTTGTTTAGTTTGGAAAAGAGAAGACTGAGAGGGGACATGATAGCAGTTTTCAGGTATCTAAAAGGGTGTCATAAGGAGGAGGGAGAAAACTTGTTCACCTTAGCCTCTAAGGATAGAACAAGAAGCAATGGGCTTAAACTGCAGCAAGGGAGGTCTAGGTTGGACATTAGGAAAAAGTTCCTAACTGTCAGGGTGGTTAAACACTGGAATAAATTGCCTAGGGAGGTTGTGGAATCTCCATCTCTGGAGATATTTAAGAGTAGGTTAGATAAATGTCTATCAGGGATGGTCTAGAAAGTATTTGGTCCTGCCATGCGGGCAGGGGACTGGACTCGATGACCGCTCGAGGTCCCTTCCAGTACTAGAATCTATGAATCTATGAATTGATGTTTTGTGAGATGATCTGGTACTATGGAGATATTTGCCATAAAAAAAAGCTTAACACTTTGTCTCTGTGCTCTGGATTTAACAACAGGCATCTTCCAAGATTGTCCAAATTAGGGTATGTCTACACTACGAGAGTAGTTCGATTTTACTTAAATCGAATATGTGGAATCGATATTGCAAAGTCGAACGTGTGTGTCCACACTAAGGACAGTAATTCCACTTTGTGAGTCCACACTAACGGGGCAAGCGTCGACATTGGAAGCGGTGCACTGTGGGCAGCTATCCCACAGTTCCCGCAGTCCCTGCTGCCCATTGGAATTCTGGGTCGAGCCCCCAATGCCTTCTGGGGAAAAAAAAGTGTCGAGGGTGGTTTTGGGTAACTGTCATCATCCAACCGTTACTCCCACCCTCCCTCCCTGAAAGCGCCGGCGGGAAATCAGTTCGCGCACTTTTCTGGTCAGTGACAGCGCGGACGCCACAGCACTGCGAGCATGGAGCCCGCTGCGACCATCGCTGCAGTTGTGGCCGTTGTCAACGCCTCGCAGCTTATCATCCACCTTTCCCAGAGGCAGATGCAGATAAATCAGGCGAGGAGGCTACGGCACCGCGGTGAGGGCCTGAAGTCTGAGAGTAGCACAGACCTGTCAGAAAGCACGGGACCCAGCGCCGAGGACATCACGTTGGCAATGGGTCATGTGGATGTTGTGGAACGGCGATTCTGGGCCCGGGAAACAAGCACGGACTGGTGGGACCGCATAGTGCTGCAGGTCTGGGATGAATCACAGTGGCTGCGAAACTTTCGCATGCGTAAGGGGACTTTCCTTGAACTTTGTGAGTTGCTGTCCCCTGCCCTGAAGCACAATGACACCCAGATGCGAGCAGCCCTGACTGTCCAGAAGTGAGTGGCCATAGCCCTCTGGAAGCTTGCAACGCCAGACAGCTACCGGTCAGTCGCGAACCACTTTGGCGTGGGCAAATCTACCGTGGGGGTTGTTGTGATGCAAGTAGCCAACGCAATCGTTGAGGTACTGCTCTCAAAGGTAGTGACCCTGGGAAACGCGCAGGCCATCATAGATGGCTTCGCCGCGATGGGATTCCCAAACTGCGGTGGGGCTATAGATGGAACTCACGTCCCTATCCTGGGACCGGACCACCAGGCCAGCCAGTACATCAACCGAAAGGGCTACTTTTCAATGGTGCTGCAAGCACTGGTGGACCATAGGGGACGTTTTACAAACATCAACGTCGGATGGCCGGGCAAGGTTCATGTCGCTTGTGTTTTCAGGAACTCAGGTCTGTTTAGACGGCTGCAGGAAGGTATTTACTTCCCGGACCACAAAATAACTCTTGGGGATGTGGAGATGCCTATAGTCATCCTCGGGGACCCAGCCTACCCGCTAATGCCCTGGCTCATGAAGCCCTATAGTGGCACCCTGGACACTGAAAAAGAACTCTTCAACTACCGGCTGAGCAAGTGCAGAATGGTGGTGGAGTGTGCTTTTGGACGTCTCAAGGGGAGATGGAGAAGCTTACTGACTCGCTGTGATCTCAGCGAAACCAATATCCCCACTGTTATTGCAGCTTGCTGTGTGCTCCACAATCTGTGTGAGAGCAAGGGGGAGACCTTTATGGCGGGGTGGGAGGTTGATGCAAGTAGCCTGGCTTCTGATTACGCCCAGCCAGACAGCCGGGCGATTAGAAGAGCCCAGCGGGACGCGCTGTGCATCCGGGAGGCTTTGAAAGCTAGGTTCCTGAGTGAGCAGGGTAACCAGTGACTTTTCAGTTTGTGTACAGAGAAGCTGAACCTGCCTCCGTTTCTTTACCCACTAAATGTTCAGTATCCTCTCCAGTTACATACCCAGTTCCCCCCCTTCCAACACACGTTTAAAAATAAAATCACTTGAATTTTGTTAATGAACACCGTTTTCTTTATTACTGTTTTCGTGGGAAAGTGTTGAACCTGGGACGCAGACTGTGGTGGGTAGCGGGTGTAGTGTAGTGATGCAAATGACGCTTCCAAACTCCAGGAATGACAGGCTCCGCAGTGGTGGACTGGTGGTTTCAACGGACCCTGCCACCCCTCCTGTTCGGGACTCTGTGTGTGGGGGGGCTATGTGACTTTGTGGCAGGGGGAGGACGGTTACAGATCCCCTGCTGCGTGGCTCTGTGATCCAGGATAAGGACCGCTGCATAAGATCTGTAACTGCCCTCCCCCGCCACAAAGTCACAGAGCACCCCCCACCCCCCTCAGAACACTAAAACCACCTCCCAGACTGACCAGGGTAACTAGTGACTGCAGTGTGTGTGTGCCCTGCTGCTGAACCTGCCCCCGCCTCTGTACCCTGGTAAAAGTGACTGTCCTGTCCAATTGCCAACCCCCTTCCCCCCCTTCAGACAGACTCTCCTCTAAAGAACATGATGGAAACAGTAATTAACAGAAACGTATTTTTTATTAGCAACTACACATGAAACTGGGGGGTGAAACTTGGACGGGGGCTTGGGTGAGGCGGGAAGGAAAGGACTTGTCAAATTTTGGGGAATGAGAGCCTTCTAGTAGTAGAGCAGTCTGCAGGGGTGGAGTGAGAGTTTTCATGGACTCTGCCGCCCCTCCTTCTTTGGACTTTGGGTGAGGGGGGTATGGGACTTGGTGGCGGGGGAGGGCGGTTACAGATAGACTGCAGCGGGGCTCTGTCCTCCTGCCTCCGGTCCTGCAGAACATCCACAAGGCGCCGGAGCGTGTCCGCTTGCTCCCTCATTAGTCCAAGCAGCGTTTGAGTCGCCTGCTGGTCTTCCTGCCGCCACCTCTCCTCCCGTTCCATGTGTGAACGGTGCATTTGGGACAAGTTCTCCCTCCACTGGGTCTGCTGTGCTGCCTGGGCTCGGGAGCAGCCCATAAGTTCCGAGCACATGTCCTCCCGTGTCCTCTTCTTCCTACGCCTAATCTGCGCTAGCCTCTGGGAGTGTGATGCCAGGCTACGTTGGGAGACTGTCGCAGCTGTGGGAATGGGAAAAAGGGAGTGAATTCCTCAGAAAGATAAATTTAGTTGTGAACAAAGAACATAGTCTTTCTCTGTGAACAAGACCATGCACAGCACCTATCACATGCGCACTCAGGACAAGGTCAAATTTTCGGCCTTCGCATTCAGTGCCTGGGGTCTTGCAGTGCAGATCAGAGAAGCTGGGCAGGACACCGGAATTTGTGTAGCAGGCCGACATGCCTACGGTAAGCCGTAGACTTGTGGCTGCTTAAAACTTTAATAGTTGCACTGGCCTCCTTTCACATTGAAAGCAATGCCAGTCCCTGCTGCCAGCAATCCGGCAAGCATGAACTCTGCCCCTGTCCCACCCCCTCGCGGCTGTCCCAGGGAAAGATCCCTGTATGCTGCCCCTCTCCCGCCTCCACCGCGTGGCTGTAAACCGCCGGTTACAGTTCTGTAAAGGAACGTGCAAGCAGTCCCAATACTAACATTCCCCTACCTAATTCAAAGCAGGTCACCATGAGCGACATCACTCTGATGAGGATTTCAGAGACGGAAAAAGAAAGAATGCTTCGGGAAAGCCTGCAAAGACCAGGGCTGTATGCCGCCATGCTCTGCAGGGCAATGATCCCGGAGTACTTGCTTGTCTCCTGGTGCGGAAATGTCTGCTATTACGGAGGACCCAATAAGGCCGCTCTCCCCAGGAACCTGATGCAAAGGCTTTCCAATTACCTCCAGGAGAGCTTCGTGGAGATGTCCATTGAGGATTTCAGCTCTATCCCCGGACATATAGACCGCATTTTACTGTAGCTGCACTGGCAGGGACTAAACAGTAGAGCGGCTTGGGCAGAACAATCATGCTAAACCGGACATTGTTAGATTTTTTTTCAATAGTTGCACTGCCCAGGACTGAAACGTTAAGCGCCTAGGGCAAACTAATCATGAGAAACCCATTTTTGTTATTGTTAATATTCCTGGTCTGTTAAAAATAAATGTTTACATGTTTAAAACACTTACTGACTGATCCTTCCCCTGATTCTGTGTCCGGGTTAACGCCTGGGGACGGTTGGTAGGGGATCTCTGTAAGGGTGATGAAGAGATCCTGGCTGTCGGGGAAATCAGCGTTGTAAGCGCTGTCGACTGCCTCGCCCTCCTCATCTCCTTCCTCATCTTCCCCGTCCGCTAACATGTCCGAGGAACCGGCCGTCGACAATATCCCATCCTCAGAGTCCACGGTCAGTGGTGGGGTAGTGGTGGCGGCCGCACCTAGGATGGAATGCAGTGCCTCGTAGAAACGGGATGTCTGGGGCTGGGATCCGGAGCGTCCGTTTGCCTCTTTGGTCTTCTGGTAGCCTTGTCTCAGCTCCTTGATTTTCACGCGGCACTGCGTTGCATCCCGGCTGTATCCTCTCTCTGCCATGGCTTTAGAGATCTTCTCGTAGATCTTTGCATTCCGTCTTTTGGAGCGCAGCTCTGAAAGCACGGACTCATCGCCCCACACAGCGATGAGATCCAAGACTTCCCGATCAGTCCATGCTGGGGCCCTCTTTCTATTCTGAGATTGCACGGCCATCTCTGCTGGAGAGCTCTGCATCGTTGTCAGTGCTGCTGAGCTCGCCACGATGTCCAAACAGGAAATGAGATTCAAACTGCCCAGACAGGAAAAGGAATTCAAATTTTCCCGGGGCTTTTCCTGTGTGGCTGGTCAGAGCATCCGAGCTCAGACTGCTGTCCAGAGCGTCAACAGAGTGGTGCACTGTGGGATAGCTCCCGGAGCTATTACCATCGATTTCCATCCACACCTAGCCTAATTCGACATGGCCATGTCGAATTTAGCGCTACTCCCCTCGTTGGGGAGGAGTACAGAAGTCGAATTTAAGAGTCCTCTATGTCGAACTAAATAGCTTCGTGGTGTGGACGGGTGCAGAGTTAATTCGATGTAACGGTGCTAAATTCGACATAAACTCCTAGTGTAGACCAAGCCTTAGTGAAATTACAGTTCCAGTTTGATGTGCCTGATCATGGGTGAATTTCCATTTCTTAGCAAATTTAGTTAGTAACCAAAGCCACTCTGTTCAAACTTTGACAGTTGAGAACTAAATCCTTATCATAGTTCAGAGTAAAAGTTGTTCCCACATATCCATATCAATAATTTAACACATGTTAAAATATTTGCAATCCAATAAGCTTTATAGAAATATGTTCTTTGATTATTTTTGTGATATCTCTAATACACCATTATGGCTTGAGCAGAGGGATACATTCATTTCCTGACACATCAGGAAAACATCCACTCACACTGAAGGCTTCCACCTAATCCTAACTCAGTATTTGGAAGATTATTCTGATTTTTGTCAAAGCAATTCTAATAGTACTTGTAATATTCAAAGGTCCTGAAATCACTTCGATGACCTGTGCAGTGTAGTCATATTGCAGTGTTGTATTGTGATAGTGTGGTGTCTTGATGCAACATTTTACACTGGATTACTGTTTTAACACAAGTAGGCAGTGATCACACAACCTCCCTTAGCTTTGTGGCTTGATGATACGTTAGAATGATGAGCCAGCTGGGTGAATATTACAAAAAAAGTATTCATAGAGTTTAAGGCCAAATGGGGCCACTAGATCATCTAGTCCAGGCCTGCACAACTCGTAAAGCGGCGAGGGCCATATTACTCCAAAGAAAACAGCTGAGGGCCGAAACCCCCCAGCACCGCCCAGCCCCGCGGAAACAAACCCTCCTTCCCCAGCACCGCCCCGCCGAAACAACTAAGGTTTGTGGGGGAGGGTGTGTGATACTTTATTAAGAATTTTTCAATTAAATCAAACCATTTTTTAAATTATTTTAAATTTTTTTATTAATCATGGAAAAATTAAAAACATCTGTTCCGTTGAAAGAAAACATTTGTACTTTTCATAATTACCTTGCAAATTTAATGAGAAATATTACATCTCTTTTCGGCAACAAGCTTGTCGCATTTGGGGGGTCATATTTGAAGTGGATATTTTCATAATGTCTTCCAAATAGTCGTCAGTCAGAGAAGAACGTTGCTTGTTTTTATTCATGTTCATGATGGAAAATGTTTGTTCACATATGTAAGAGCGTCCAAAAATGCTGAACGTTTTCAGTGCAACTTCATTGTCCAGAGTTTTGTAGAAGTCCCGCAAGCTGCTTTCTCTGTGCTTATTTCGGTAAACTGCTGAACACTGAAGTTCAATAACCTCCAACTGCAAATCTAGTGGCACTTCGTCTGGATCCACAGAAAAGGGATCTTCAATCAGCTTCAACTGGACGTCTTCTTCTTTAGACAAAGTAAGTCTTCTGTCAAATTCTTCAATCAAAAGAATGATGTGCTTTGCGTATTTTTCTCCTAACTCGGCATGTTTGTGCTGAGGGATACGCTGTGCACAAGTGGGAAAGTGACACATTTCACCTTTTGACAGCTGACTTCTGAAAAGTTTCAATTTCATTTTGAAAGCTTTCACTGCTGCACACATTTGAAATATAAGTTGATTTTTTCCCTGAAGTTGAATGTTGAGATCATTCAGGTGTGCTGTAATATCACAAAAGAAAAAGAGATCTTGATTCCAGGACTCATTTTCAAGCTCTGGGAATTTTATTGGCCCATTTTCTAGGAATTTTGCTACCTCCTCTTTCAAAGCAACAAAATGCTGGAGCACTCTTCCTCGACTCAACCACCTCACTTCTGTATGGTAGATTAAGTCATTGCACTCGGTGTCTACCCCTTCAAGAAAGGCTCGAAATGTCCTATGTTTTAGTCCTCTAGAACGGATGTAGTTTACAATGGAAACTACCACTGACATTACATGCTCAAATTTTAAGACTTTGCTACACAAAACCTGCTGATGCATAATGAAGTGATGTTTGGTTATTTCTCTCCCGATAAATTCTTCAAGAAGAGTAACTGCTCCAACATTTTTTTGGCACATAGCTGGAGCACCATCAGTACAAATGGTGAAATCTAATCCCGACTTTTCATTCGTGCACTTTATCACTTCACTGGAGATTTCTTTTCCGGTTGTGCGACCCGTCATGGAGCACATGCCAGCAAGTTCTTCAGTAATTTCAAAGTTTTTATCAATACCTCTAATAAAAATAAGAAGTTGGGCGGTGTCTTTTAAATCGGTGCTTTCATCCATAGCTAGGGAGTAAAAGCAGAATTCACTGACTCTCTGCTTTAACTGATCACTTAAATTGGTAGAAATGTCAGCTATTCTTCTCCGTACAGTCATGCGTGATAGACTGACATTCTCAAATATTCCCCTCTTTTCTGGACATAACTCAGATACAGCAATCAACATACACTTTTTTAATAACTCGCCTTCTGTCAAGCATTTCCCAGCAGCAGCAATTTCCTTAGAAATTTTAAAGCTTACTTTAGTAACTGTATCGTTCTCAGTGCTCACTTTCTTGAAAATTTGCTGTTCTCTACTAAGGTTTTTCGCTAAACTGGCTGCTTTAATTATTTTTTCATTTGGGCTCAATTTGGCGAGATTGGGATGCTTAGTTTCAAAGTGCCACCGAAGGTTGTATTCTTTCGGAACGGCTAACGTTTCGCGACACACGAGGCACAGTATTTTGTCTTTGGAAATAGTATATAAGTATTTATTCGTCCATTCAGTGTTGAAAACTCTGTGCTCTGATTCTCTTTTTCTCTTTTTCTTTTCACTCATGGTATCCATTATGAAGCTCAAGATTTTGTTGAATAAATTCACATACAAATTCACAGTCACACACAAAGAGAAGAGATATCTCACGGCGCATGGCACACTAGCAAGGCACTGACGGTGTGTGGAAGCCTGTAGGTCCAGGGGTCACTATATTACTGCACACAGCAGTCAATCAATGCAGTTGTAGATAAATTTCTGCATTATGCATTTTTGTATAACTTTTATATGACTTTGTATTGAACCTTGGTACTATGTTATAGCGGGCTCCTAAGATAGTATAATTAAGGTAAAAGAAAAATTTCTTCTCTGCAAATTTTTGAAGCAGAGTTCAAATTTGTGTGCCATGAGGCAAATGCGCCCAAGTGAGTAAAATGCTTATACATTTAAAAAGTTTTAACTTGCAATTTGTGTCAATTTATATGGGTTTTCAGATAGACATCATAAGTAAAAAACGAAAAACAAAACTTTGTGTTTTAAATTGAAAATTTTCCTAAAAAATATCAATAAATGATTATCAGCCAAGAATAAGATATGTAATTACAAATGCATTTTAATTTCCTTACTGGTCGAAATGTCAAAGACGGCTAAACTAACCTTACTGTTTTTCCCTGCGATCTTTTTCATTTGCCCATTCAATATAAACTCTGTCCAGATCTATCAGTCCTCAATCCAGCTGGTAACTCTTAATACACATCAGCACCCCACATAGAACCCCCCACTCGCTAGTTTCCCAATACACACAGATTTCTCCTCCCTCCCTCCCAGTGCCCTTCCCCACAGCCCCACCACCACAACTAAACAATGCCCCCACACAGACCCCCAGTGCCCTGACACACACAGATATCCCTCACTGCCCAGCACCCCCCAACAGGCCCCCGCTGCCTAGCACCCCAAAACACACAAACCTCCCCCACTGCCCAGCGCCCTCCACACCCTCACAGCCCAGCACCCCCCGCACATCTCCCAGACACTCACTCCACCACACCCTTCCCCCTTCCCTGGCCGCACTCACCAGCCCTGCTGGGAGGTCTCTGGCTCCTAGGGTGAGAGCAGCAAGGGGAGTCTCCAGTGGTGAGCGGGAGCCGGTTCGCACCGGTTCACGGGAACCAGCTGTTAAATTTAGAAGCCCTTTTAGAACCAGTTGTCCTGCGTGGGACAACCGGTTCTAAAAGGGCTTCTAAATTTAACAACCGGTAAGTTGAAGTGACCAGGACCGTAGCTGGGAGGGAGCAGAGGGAGCGGCTGCTCCCCCTGAGCACATTATCCAAAAGTGGCGCCTTAGGAGCCGACCCCATGGGTGCTCCAGCTCTCCGCCCCGCTCCCCGGCCCCAGCTCACCTCCGCTCCGCCTCTGCCGCTGAACACTCTGCCCCGCTTCTCCCCCTCCCGCTTCCCGCGAATCAGCTGTTCGCGCGGGAAGCCTGGGAGGGCAGAGAAGCAAGCGGTGGCTTCGCGCTCAAGCCCAGTGAGGCGGAGACGGAGCGGAGGTGAGCTTGGGTGGGGGGAGCCGCCCACGCCACAGCAGGTAACCAGGGGGGAGGGGCGCGGAGGGGAAGCGCTCCCCGCCCCAGCTCACCTCTGCTCCGCCTCCCTGGGCCTGAGCGCGAAGCCGCCGCTTGCTTCTCAGCCCTCCCAGGCTTCCTGCGCGAACAGCTGATTCGCGGGAAGCGGGGGGGGCTGCAAGCTCAGCCTGACCCGGTGCTCCAGGCACTGCACGGTGGCGGCGTGGCCCGGCTCCAGCCGAGCGGCGTGGCTGTAGCGCCTCCAGCCACCTCCAGGCAGCGCGGTAAGGGAGCAGGGAGGGGGTGTTGGATAGAGGGCAGGGGAATTCAGGGGGGTGGGGAGGGTGGATAGGGGTCGGGGCGGTCAGATGGCAGGGAACAGGGGGATTGAATGGGGCAAGGGTCCCGGGGGGCAGTCAGGAAGGAGCAGGGGTTGGATGGGGCGGTGGGAGGCAGTCAGGGGACAGGGAAGGGGGTGGATGGGGCAGGGGTCCCGGGGGGGGCATCAAGGAACGCGGGGGGTTGGATGGGGCAGGAGTCCTGGGGGGGGCCAAAAAGCGCTCAGGACGGGGGCGGTGGCTGAGCCCCGTGTCCCTGCTGGGGGGGGGGGGCGAGGGCTCCGTGCCCGTGTCCCGCTTGGGGCAGTGGGGAGGGGCAGCGGCGTGCGAGGGCTCCGTGTCCTGCTTGAGGCCTGGGGGGTGCGGCGCCGTGCGCGGGCTCCGTGTCCCGCTTGGGGCGGGGGTGGAGGCGCGGCAGTGCGTGAGGGCTCCATCCCCGTGTCCCGCTTGGGGCGGGGGGGGGGGCCGGCAGCACGCGAGGGCTCCCTGCCCATGTCCCGCTTGGGGCGGGGGGGGGGGAGGCGCGGCGGCGCGCGAGGGCTCCCTGCCCGTGTCCCGCTTGGGGCAGGGGGTCCGGTTTCGCGCGCCGTGGCCGCTCGGGATCTCCCCCCCTCCCTCCCAGGTTTGAGAGCCTGGGAGGGAGGGGGAGACCCCGAGCGGCCGCGGCGCGAGAAACAGCTGATTCGCGTGCCGCTGCTCCCCCTCCCTCCCAGGCTTGAGAGTGAGCCCCCGCGGGCCGCACAGTGAGCCGTATGTTGTGCAGGCCTGATCTAGTCTGACCTCCTGTATATCACAGGCCACCAACACCACCCAGCACCTGCACATTAAACCCAACAACTGAGATAAGACCAAAGTATTACAGTGCACCAGAGATTAGACCAGTGGTGGGCAACCTGTGGCCCATCAGGGTGATCTGCTGGTGGGCCACCATACCATTTGTTTACATTTGCACGACCACCCGCAGCTCCTAGTGGCTGAGATTCGCTGTTCACAGCCAATGGCGCTGCTTCACGCAGCTACCATTGGCCAGAAACGGTGAACCTCAGCCACTGGGAGCTGCAGACGGCCATGCAAATGTAAACAAACAGTCTGGCGGCCTGCCAGCAGATTACCCTGATGGGCCATGTGCGGCCCGTGGGCCGCAGGTTGCCCTCCACTGGATTAGACTATAATGTGCCACAGGCAGAGAATAGGAGGTACCAAGGTGTACCAGTGCCCACACAATGGCAGGGAAACGATTATGCAAGATATATTCAGATGATACTGGTAAGTGCCCTGCACCCCTGTACTGCAAAGGAAAATGAAATCCGCCCAAGTTCACTGCCAATCTGACCTAGGGGAAAATTCATTCCCAACCCCACACTGGGCAATCATTTAGACCCTGAGCATGTGAGCAAGAATCAGCCAAGCACCTGAGAGAGAGAATGCTTGGTACCACCTGGGAGTCCTGACCTTCCCTGTCTAATGTCTCATCTGTTGGTCCTGCTTTGAGCAGGGGTTTGGACTAGACAACCTCCTGAGGTCTCTTCCAATCCTAATCTTCTATGATTCTATGATATCTCCAGTTTTGGCCACCCCTGATGTTTCAGTGAAAGGAGATAAAGATGCACCCCTTCCAGAATACAGGAAACTAATTAAAAGCCATATATTTGCTCTGTTTGTATTTCTGATCAAGGACACTGGAACCTTTGTAGAAGAGGGGGTACTGGTGCTAGAACTGGAGGGGCCCAGGGGGCCATGCTTCCCCCACTTTTTAACACGGGTGTAGTTTGGGGGGAAGGGAGTGGTGTTGCCCCTCCAAACTGTAAGCCTCGGGCAGGCGCAGAGTGGTGCCGGCAGGGGCTGCACTTCGTGGTGGGGAGCTGATAAAGGTGATCAGCTCCCCTGCTGCGAAGCATGGCCCCTGCTGGCACCATTCCACTCCTGCCCGAGGCTTGCAGTTGGGGGGGACAATGCCGCTGCCTCCCCCTAAACTACACCCATGTTAAAAAGTGGGGGCATGGCCATAGACCTCTGGTCCCCCCCAGTTCTGGCACCATTGTTTGTGACTCTGATTTATTTTCTGCAAACTTTGTTTTCCTTAGAATGGGTGATCATAAAAATTACACTAACCCATGTGCTGTGTTCAATTAGCCATTTTGATACCTCCTCTTGTTCACCAGTCTGTCATGCCATTAAGGAAGGAAAAACACTATCATCAGACTTAGCTGACTAGTCATGACAGATAGTCGGTCTAGACATCTTTGAGACAAATAGCTGGCAAACAACCCAGAAGCTGAAATATGTTAATGTAGATGTGCATCTGACAATTCTGAATAAGCAACAAATTCATAATCAGTCTCTTCAAATGTAATTTGAAAACAGAAAATAGTGATAAATTAACTGAATAAGCTATCGCTACGTATAGGTCATCTAACTGTAGTCTTGAAGAAGCTACATGACATGATGCAGATTATGGCTAGGTCTACACTACCCGCCTGAATCGGCGGGTAGAAATTGACCTCTCGGGGATCGATTTATCGCGTCCCAACGGGACGCGACAATCGATCCCCGAATCGACGCTCTTACTCCACCAGCGAAGGTGGGAGTAAGCGCCGTCGACGGGAAGCCGCAGAGGTCGATTTTGCCACCGTCCCTACAGCGGGGTAAGTCGGCTGCGATACGTCGAATTCAGCTACGCGAATAGCGAATTTGCGTATCTTAAATCGACCCCCCCCCGTAGTGAAGACTCAGCTTTAGAAAGAGAGCTTCCTTATTTGTGACACAACACAAAGAATGCACCTTAGAATGGTCTCTTCTACAGTAGGGTAGCTGCAACCTCACCACTGAATTAAGAAGTATTATTTTTTTCTTCCTGTATCTTCATCTAACATTATCTCTTGTTTGAGATTACAGGTTTGGTTGATAAAGTACTGGTGTTGATGTAATATACTTGGAATAGAATGATGTCAGACTGGAGGAAGGTCTCAAGTGGGGGTTCCACAGTGATCTGTCCGATGTTATTTAACCTCTTTATTAATGACCTGGATTAGAGAACATATTAATCCAATTTGCAGATGACACAAAGCTGCCAACATTTTAGTGAATAGAGCTAAAATTCAGAGGGATCTTGATAAATTGGAGAACTGGGCTGTAGATAACAAAATAAAATTCAGCAAAGACAAATGTAAGGTGCTACGCTGAGGGAAGAAAAAACAAACGCAGAATGGGGAATAACTGGCTTGGCAGGAACACTGCTGAAAAGACTCTGGAAGTTATGGTGGATCACTACCTCAATATGAGTCAGCAATGTGATGCTGTTGCCAAAAAAGCAAATGCAATTTTAGGTTGCATTAACAGAGGCATAGCATGCAAGTCATAATACCACTCTACTCATCACTGGTTAGGCCTCATCTGAAATACTGTGTCCGGTTTTGGTCACCAATGTATAGAAAATATGTAGAGAAACTGGAAACGATCCAGAGGCAATTATCAAAGATGATCAAAGGGATGGAATGCAAGCCATATGAGCAAAGGGTGAAGGAACTGAGTATATTTAGTTTGGAAAAGAGGAGACTAAGTGGGGGACATGATAGCAGTCTTCAAATACTTAAAAGGCTGCCATAAAAAAGATGGAGAAAAGTTATTCTTTCTTGCCACCGAGGGCAGGACAAGATGCAATTGGTTCAAACTACAGCATAGCAGATTTAGATTAAATCTCAGGAGAAACTTCCTAACTGTAGGAACAGGAACTGACTGCCTAGGGAGGTTGTGGAAGCTCCTTCACTGGAGGATTTCAAAAGGAGGCTGGATTGCTTTTTGTCTTGGATGGTTTAAAAACAACAAATCCTGCATCTTGGCAGGGGGTTAGACTACATGACCCTTGTGGTCCCTTCTAACCCTATGATTCTATTTAGACTTCTGTAAGGCACTTGACTTCATAGAATGCAACATTTTGATTAAGAAATTAGAATGATACAAAATCAATATTGTAATTGTAAATGGGGAATCGTTAACAGGTGTATTTCTATTGGAGTCCTGCAGGAGTCAGTTCTTAGTCCTATGTTAATTAAAATTTTTATCAGTGACCTGGAAGAAAACATAAAATCATCTCTGATAAAATTTGCAGATAACACAAAAATTAGGGGAGTGGTAAATACAGATCACTGGATTGCTTGTTAAACTGGGCACAAGCGAACAATTTGCATTTCAATATGGCCAAATGTAAGATTATCCATATAGAAATAAAGAATGTAGGCAATATTTACAGGATGGTGTACTCTAGCCAGGGAAGGAGACATCCTTAAAAAGACTTGGATATTGTGGTGGATAAGCCACTGAACATGAGCTTCCAGTGTGATGTTGTGGCCAAAAAGATTAATGCGATCCTCAGATAAATAAATGGGAGAATATTGAGTTGGATAGAGAGGTTATATTATTCCTGTATTTGGCTCTGGTGCAATTGCTGTTGGAATTATGCATTCAGTTGTGCTATCCACAATTCAAGAAGGATGTTGATTAACTGGAGATGGTTCACAGAAGAGCCATGAGAATGATTCAAGGTTTCAAAAATATGCCTTATAGGGACAATCAGGAAGCTCAGTCTCTCTAGCATATCAAAGAGAGGGCTGAAGGATGATTTGATCAATCTAGATGTACCCATGTGAGGAACAGATATTTAATAGCGGGCTCTTCAGTCTTATAGACCAAGATATAACAAGATCCACTAGCTGGAAGTTGATGCTAGTCAAATTCAGACTGAGAATAAGGCAGTGATTTTTAACAGTGAAGGTAATTAATCATTGGAACAATTTACCAAGGACTGTAGTGGATTCTTTAAATCAAGATTGGAATTTTTTTTTCTAAAAATATGCTTTAGGTCAAACAGGAATTAATTTAGTCAAGTCCTATGGCCTGTGTTATGCAGGAATGCGGACTAGATGATAATATTCCCTTCTGGCCTTAGAATCTACTAATCTCTCTCTATAAGGTGCATTAAATCTCATGACTTTCTCATATCTTTCTTTGGCCTTTTGCCGTCTAAGTTTTTTGTATTTAAATTCTTTTTGTTTTAATCTTGCTGATGGGGTTACAGTAAGTTTCTCTGTCTATTGTATGAATTTGCAGTGAGTGATATGGAAAAATACTTTTTTGGTCACTGAATTACCATTTGAATTTTGTTTTGGGCATGTTTAAGTGATAGCGTTGCTTATTTTAATTAAGACTTGAGGCAATTGCCTATGAGTTAAGACTATCAATAAGTGATGAACTGCCTTCTGAAGTGCAACTTAATTTGTGTGTATTTTGGAATTTTGCTACTGCTCTAACTGCATGTGATATAAAACTGAGCTGCATTCCACACCCCCAGAAAACTTGTATTTCGTTGGTTATATAATTCCATTAGCACCTTTGACATCTCAGTCTTTAAGTTGTTAACAGAAACGCTGCTGTGCTGAAGTAAAATTCCATTGGGTGAAAGACATACTTTCTTTTGAAAAGTCTGCATATCTGAAATGCATAACTTTCTGTGGTGATCAGAAGTTTTTGCTGCTTAGCACATAGGTCGTTTTTATGGTAGAATTTAGAAAAGCACTAAGCTATTGATTTGATTGTCTTAATATTTGTCTCTAGGTCGGTTTGTTAAGGATTTAAAGATAATTTACATGAAAAACAAAAGAGCTTGGAATATTTTATAAGATGCAGTTCCATTATTTTAAAGGCAGCAGTTTAGGGGACTATTGCTTATTATTTGTATTGTACTAACACTTCAGTGCCGCAGTCATGGCCTCATTGTGCTAGGTGCTGTACAAATACAGAACAAAATGACTGTCCCTGACACAATATTTTCAATAACACTGTATGTGTTTCATTTCAATATGTCAAAGTGTAGTGTGCATCTTTTGTATGGGGGGGGGAAGAGGGAATAGTGTTACCTTTTTGAAGATACATCATCAAGGGTAAGCTTTGTACCTTTGAAACATCAGAATGAGATGGTACTCATGCAGATGTTCAAAATATGATCTCCTTTGCATAGTCTCTTCACCCTCAGTGGAACTCAAATCAAATGCTGCCCTATGTACTGAAGTCTTGCTCACCTGCTTGCTGAGACTTGGATGCCACTCACAGTAGATTGTGAGGGGAGGGAAATAGATTTCTGGGATAGTGGTTGGCATAATTGATTAAAAGAGCTTTAAACTAGGATTTTGGGGGACATGGTTGAGAGATGCTTATATAATCTCCACTCCTGATTCTAACATTGAGCGGGAGGAAAATGAAATAGGAGAGCAATGAAGAAAGGAGCAACAGAGGTAGGAGAATGGACATCAAGAGGAAAGATAGTGCCAGTACTAATGATACTAATAGTCAGGAAGGTGATACTGGCAATAAAATGACTGTAATTAATCAGGTGAGGAATCTTGGTAAAGCCAAGCAGAAACAATGAAGATGTCTGTGCACCAATGCAAGGAGCCCAGGAAACAAAATGGAGGAACTAGAATTACTGGTGCAAGAAGTGAAACCAGATATTATTGAGATAACAGAAACATGGTGAATAGTAGTCATGACTGAAGCACAGATATTGAAGGGTATGTGTTGTTCAGGAAAGACAAATAAAGGTAAAGGTGGTAGTGTAGCATTGTTTATTAATGATGAGGTAGACTGTACAAAAATGGAAATGAAGGAATGTATCAAAAATTCTGTTTGGGTCAAAATCATTTTGGGGGAGAAAGCTAACAGAGGCTCCCCTGGGATAGTGCTTGGAGTTTGCTACAGACACACAGGATCTGATCTGGATATTGATAGAGACCTTTCTAATATGTTTAATTAAATAAATACTACTGGAAATTGTGTGATTATGGGAGACTTTAATTTCCCAGATATAGATTGAAGGACAAGTGCTACTAATAATGGTAGGGCCCAGATTTTCCTGGATTTCTTCACCAAATAGTCACTGAACATAAAAGAGGTGATGCCATTTTAGATTTGGTTTTGGTAAGTAGAGAGGGCCTCAAAGAAGACGTGGTTGTAGTGGACAGCCTTGGTTCAAGTGATAATGAGCTAATTCAGTTTAAACTAAATGGAAGGAAAAACAAATATAGATCTGCAATTAGGTTCCTTGATTTCAAAAGGGCAAACTTTAAAAAATTAAGGCAATTAGTTAAGGAAGTGGACTGGACTGAAGAATTCAAAGATCTGAATGTGGAGGAGGCTTGGGACTACTTTAAGTTGAAGTTGCAGAAGCTATCTGAAGCCTGCATCCCAAGCAAGGGGAATAACCATACTGGCTGAGCAAGCATCTCAAACAGGTTGTTAAGTAGAAGCAGAAAGCCAACAAGGAATGGAATATTAGAAGTATCAGCAAGGAGAGCTACCCGTTGGAGGTCAAGAAGTGAAGGGGGGGGAAGTGAAAACTGCCAAAAGCCTAGCAGAGTTGGAATTTGCAAAGGAAATTAAAACAAATACTAAAAGGTTCTGCAGCCATATCAATAAAAAGAAAACAAGGCAAGAAGTGGGACTGCTAAGCTTGGCCCAACACCTGAATGTATACTTTGCCTCAGTTTTTAATAAAGGTAACGAAGAATTTAGGTGTAGTGGCAGGATGGCTAATGGAAACAAGGATATTGAAGTAGAACATACCACATCCGAAGTGGAAGTCAAATGTAAACAGCTTAATGTGACCAAATCAGGGGGCCTGGGTAATCTCCATCCAAGAATATTAAAAGAACTGGCACATGAAATTGCAGGTCCAGTAGCAAGGATTTTTGATGAATCCATAATCTTGGGGCTCATACCCTATGACTGGAGAAATACTAATATGCTACCTATTTTTAAGAAAGGCAAAAAAAGTGATCTGGGAAACGACAGGCACATTAATTTGACTTTAATTGCATGTAATGTATTGGAACACATTTTGAAAGAGAAAGTAGTTAAGGGCATAGAGCTAAATGGTAATTGAGATAAAATACAACATGGTTTTACTCAAGGTAGATTGTGCCAAACCAACCTGATTTCTTTCTTCGAGAAGATACTGATTTTTTTAGACAAAGGAAATGCAGAAGATCTAATATACCTGGATTTCAGTAAGGCATTTGATAGAGTTCAACATGGGAAATTATTAGTTAAATTGGAGAAGGTGGGGATTAATATGAGAAATGAAAGGTGGATAAGGAATTGGTTAAAGGAGAGACTACCAAAGGCATGCTGAAAGGTGGACTGTCAGATTGGAGGGACATTACTAGTGGAGTTCCTCAAGGATTGGTCTTGGGACCTATCTTATTTAACATTTTAATTCATGACTTTGGCACAAAAAGTGGGAGTGTGCTAATAAAATTTGGATGACACAAAATTGGGAGGTATTGCTAATACGGAGGAGGACCAGATTATCATACAAGAAAATCTGGATGATCTTGAAAATTGGAATAATAAAAATGGGATGAAATTAATAGTTCAAAGTGCAAGGTCATGTACTTAGGAACTAACATCTCATTTGGAAGTGACAGAGGAGGAGAAAGACCTGGGTGTATTGGTTGCTCACATAATGACTATGAGCTGCCAATGTGATGCAGCCATGAAAAAGGCTACCTAGGATGCCTCAGGGGAGGTATTTCCAATAGAGGTAGGGAAGTGTTACTGCCATGGGGATTGGTCCTGCTTTGAGCAGGGGGTTGGACTAGATGACCTCCTGAGGTCCCTTCCAACCCTGATATTCTATGATTATACAAGGCACTGGTGAGACCTCTTCTGGAATACTATGTGTATTTCTGGACTACCGTGTTTAAGAAAGATGAATTCAAGCTGGGACAGATGCAGAGAAGGGCTACTAGGATGATAAGAGGAATGGAAAACCTACCTTACGAGAGGAGACTCAAGGAGATTGGCTTGTTTAGTGTAACTGTATGAAGGCTGAGGGAAGATATGATTGCTTTCTATTAGGGCTGTTGATTAATCGCAGTTAACTCACGTGATTAACTCAAAAAAATTAATCGCGATTAATAGCAGTTTTAATTGCACTGTTAAACCATAAAATACCAATTGAAATTCATTAAATATTTTTGGATTTTTTCAACATTTTCAAATATATTTATTGCAATTACAACGCAGAATACAAAGTGTACAGCACTCACCTTATATTATTTTTTATTACAAATATTTGCACTGTAAAAATGATAACCAAAAGAAATAGTATTTTTCAGTTTACCTCATACAAGTACTGTAGTGCAATCTCTTTATTGTAAAAGTGCAACTTACAAATGTAGGGGGGGAAATTTGTTACATAACTGCACTCAAAAACAAAACAGTGTAAAACATTATAGCCTATAAGTCCACTCAGTCCTACTTCTTGTTCAGCCAAATCGCTAAGACAAAAAAGTTTCTTTACATTTATGGGAGATAATGCTGCCCACTTTTTATTTATAATGTCACCAACAAGTGAGAACAGGCATTCGCATGGGACTTTTGTAGCCGGCATTGCAAGATATTTACGTGCCAGATATGCTAAACATTCATATGCCCCTTCATACTTCGGCCACCATTCCAGAGGACATGCTTCCATGCTGATGACTCTTGTTAAAAAAATAATGCATTAAATAAATTTGTGACTCAACTCCTTGTGGGGAATTGTATGTCTCCTGTTCTATTTTACCTGCCTTCTGCCATATATTTCATGTTGTAGCAACACTCCAATTCAGAAACTAGAAAACCCGAACCACCAAAAAAGAAAATTAACCTTCTGCTGGTGGCATCTGACTCAGATGATGAAAATGAACATGCATCGGTACACACTGCTTTGGACTGTTATCAAGCAGAATGCATCATCAGCATGGATGCATGTTCTCTGGAATTGGTGGTTGAAGCATGAAGGGACATATGAATCTTTAGTACACCTAGCATGTAAATATCTTGTGATGCCAGCTACAACAGTGCCATGCGAATGCCTGTTCTCATTTTCAGGTGACATTATAAATAAGAAGCGGGCAGCATTATCTCCTGCAAATGTAAAGACTGAGGGATTGGCTGAACAAGAAGTGGGACAGAGTGGAAATGTAGGCTCTAAAGTTTTACATTGTTTTATTTTTGAATGCAGCTATTTTTTTGTACATAATTCTACATTTGTAAGTTCAACTTTCATGATAAAGAGATTGCACTACGGTACTTGTATTAGGCGAATTGATAAATACTATTTATGTTTTGACAGTGCAAATATGTGTAATAAAAATAAATATAAAGGACACTGTACACTTCGTATTTTGTGTTGTAATTGAAATCAATATATCTGAACATGTACAAAACATCCAAAAATATTAAAATTAATGGTATTCTATTATTAACATCGTGCTTAATCGTGCGATTAATCATGATTAATTTTTTCATCATGCGATTAATCGTGATTAATTTTTTTAGACTCTTGACAGCCCTACTTTCTATAAATACACCAGAGGGATAAATGCCAGAGAGGGAGACAAGTTATTTACATTAAGCGCCAATGTTGACACAAGAAGAAATGGATATAAACTGGCCATCAGCAAGTTTAGGTTTGAAGTTAGATGAAGGTTTCTAACCATCAAAGGAGTAAAGTTCTGGAACAGCCTTCCAAAGGGAGCAGTGGGGGCAAGAAACCTAACTGGCTTCAAGGCTGAGCTTGATAAGTTTTATGGAGGTCATGTTATGAGATTGCCTACAATGGCATGTGGCCCATCTGTAACTGCTAGTAGCAAAAATTCCCAGTGGCTGGAGATCAGGCACTAGATGGGGAGGGCTCTGAGTTACTACAGACCATTTTCCAAGGTTTGTGTCTCTTGAGTCTTGCTGACATGCTCAGAATTAATCTGATTGCCATATTTGGGGTCAGGAAGGAATTTACCCCCAGGTCAGATAGGCAGAGACCTGGGTTTTTTTCACCTTCCTCTGCAGCATGAGGATGGGTCACTTGCTCTAATTGTTTAAATTAGAGTCAATTGTGGATTCTCTGTAATGTGCATTCTTTTACATCATGATTTGAGGACTCCAGTCAGAGGTTATGGGTCTATTATACAAAGAGATGGGTGAGGTTCTGAGGCCTGCAATATGCAGGAAGTCAAACTAGATGATCATGATGGTCCCTTCTGGCCTTAAAGTCTGAATCTATTCCTTTTCTTTCTTTGAATACTTTAACAAACTGGCCGTTGGTTAACACTGACAACTAACAATGCTAATTTCAATGCCAGGATTAACACCCCATTGAAAGCAGAGCTATTGTTTCAGGCTGTCTTCAAACTCAGGCAGAGATCACAACACTGGCTATACTCCGGTATATTTTAAAGGTTTCCTTCACATCTATAAGGGATAGAGAATTATTTTGTATTAAAATCTTAGATTGTGAAACTCAAGATTGCAGCCACCTGGAAAGGATACAGGCTCACCAAGTCGCCCCAAGTCATCTCAATTTGAATTGAATTAGGAGGGAATCTCCCACTATCACAACAAAATCTTTTGGGATGGGAAATGAAACATACTGTGGTTCTCTTCAGTGTACTGTGAATATTTCCTGGGAGGAGCAGGGGGGATAGCTGGGGGGAAGCTTGCCTCCCACAATTCTCCAGTGGAAGATGCAGGTGATTCAGTGTCCAGCTACCCCAGATCTATATGAATCTCAACTCACTGGCTGCACTGTTACTGTAGCCATGCTGGGAAGTACTCCTTATCCTGGAATATTATTTAAAGGTACATTTCATGGTCTAGAGGGGAGCCATGGAAAATTTAACGCAACCTTGGGCTGTGTTCATTTTTCTGTGGATTTGTTATACCAATAGAATAAAAACCAGCAGGATCTTATTAAGAGGGATAAGGCAAAGATGCCACATTTATTGCAAATATACTGATAAAGCAAAAGATAAAAGTAAACAACGTTGTTTGACTACTTATTTCTTATACACACACACATATATATATATAGAGAGAGAGAGAGGTTCATTCACACAATCATTCATTCAAGTTCTGTATAGGTGTTATAGTTACCAGCCTAGAAGTTGCTCATGCCAAGTTACTGGCCAGGTATCTTGGTCATGAGGATGGAGCCGAGTCTGTGTCAGATGCACCTGATGCTCCTGGAGGTTGGCAGCAGAACCAGAGACTCAAAGTCATCAGTCTTTAGAGTCCATTCTTATAGGAATTAATTCCTATGTTAGTCTATGGGAGCTGTTTCATCCTGCTGTTGCTGACTCAATCAGCAGATGGCACATTCCCGTCCAAAGTGGCACATTCCTGGTGGCTCCACACTGTCCAAAGTTTGTGTTTCTCATCCTTCCAGGTGATGGGGTGGATCCCAGTTTACCCTCAGGGGGTTGTCTGGTGGTCCTACTCGACACATTCTTCGGCCGATGGATACTCCCTTTCTAGGCTGGCACCTCCCTAACCATCCATGTATATCAAGTATTCATCAGCATACATTCCATATTTTAATTTACTGTCTCCACCACTTTCGGGGTGTGTGCTAATTCATTTGAGACTCCCAGCCCTTTAATCACAGAGGGTGGGTAGTCTGTCCTAGGAGC
This sequence comes from Emys orbicularis, assembly GCF_028017835.1. Classification (NCBI taxonomy): domain Eukaryota; kingdom Metazoa; phylum Chordata; order Testudines; family Emydidae; genus Emys; species Emys orbicularis. The sequence continues at coordinate 186,264,122 of NC_088685.1, forward strand.
CGTTGAATGAAGTGAAAGTCACTTAACGGCTTATAGTGTTTGTTTGCATTGTATCAATTACTTCAAGAACAAAGTCAGTTAACTTGTTTGTAAGTTTTACATAGTAGTAAAGTATCTTTCACAGGATAGATATAATCAATGGTTTCTACAGGCAGTAGCTTACAAGTTTTAACAGAAGACCCAAGAGATTTTTGTACTTGGTGAAACTGTTGGATTTTAAAGTGTGGGGGACAAATTATGAGGGGGTCACTGTCACTTGGGGGAATCACTGTTAGTACCTTCTTTAATATCCCTACAGATTCCCCATTGCTTGGCATGCAGGGAGAAAAATGAGTACTATAGTAAACCAGTCTCTCCTAGCCTCACCACTTCCCTGTGCATGGATTCTTGTGCCCTCAGAGGGTTCTCCTTAGGTTTGGAGGGACAGTGCCATAGAGGCAGCAACCCCATCCCTCTCCACGTGATGTGAGGAGATATGTTTGAAGGGGGCATGAATCCTCCCACACAAGGTTCCTGTCTGGACAATTTCCCACACACTCATGCCTTCCTTTGCATTTTTCTTAGTAGCAGTAATAGTTATTCAGGCTGTCAGCAAATGTGTGAGTGACTATTTCACTTACGATTTTTCTTCTTTGTTGAACTTAAAGTGTAGCTAGCTAATTGGATAACAGTGGCCATAAATATTCAGCAAAGTTAGGTCCATACTATAAAGTTTGTATTCAAATTGTGTTAATTTGAATACAAATGCCAATCACAAAACAAGAGAGGAGTCCTTAAATACCAAGAAAACATTTAGAGAGAAAAAATTAAGACAGTTCTTTTAAATAAAAAACAATAATTTTGATGTGGGATTGGCTGTGCCTAGGGTCGGTAAGAATTTAATATTTATAAGATATAAAAATATAGTTAGTCAAAGCATTTTAAAGCTATGTGATAAAAGCAGGTACATGTACATAAAGATTATTAAATAATAAAAGATAGGTTTTAGGATTTTTCTTTTTTAATTTGATTTTGTTTGTTTTTAAAATAAGATTTCAAATCAACGCTGCTACTATAAATTTGTTTAGTGATACACTACTGTGTATTGAGTTTGATTTACTCTTGGGTATAAACTGACTGAAACAGGCTTTTGCAGTGAGATTCATCGGTTTTCTGAGGTTTCTGAACACAATAATTCTATCGTAATATTAAAGGATCTTGAGAAAACTTTGCAAAAAAAATCTGCAAAATCAAAACATAAGTAATGGACTAAATTCTGATCCCAGAGACCGTGATTTACACCAATTGAAACCAAAATTTGACTCAATATCTCTAAATAAATCACTTTCACAATAGCCAAAATTCAGTTGACAGAAAGTATGAAAGTTTAATCTCTGAGAGTCTTTATTCGTTTGAGAACCTTGTTCTGGTGGGTGCTAAGCCCTGAAGTTTCAGGAACTTTCCTCCTTCAACACTTGCACAGATCAGTTTTGGCTACAAAAATTAAAATGCTTCCTAATCCAGGGATACAAGGATACACTTTGGTCATTAGTGTAAAACACTATATTAATAGCATTGTTCATCTTTGATTTTTAGGGACCCCTTTGCTGATGGGGCTGGGAATGACCATTTACAGTCCCCTCACCGTTTTTTGATTCTCTCTTTCATTTCTGTGTTATATTGACATTCCTAAATTATGAGAATAAAATGTGTATTATACTGTCTCATATCTGTGTGTGTACTCACAGTTTCAATGGTTATGCAAACTGCAGCATAAAATCTATGGATATGATTCCATAAATCCTTATTTATGTGAGTACTGCTAATGCAAACAGCGCTGTAGGACTTTATTAGGACTACTCAAATGAATAACTGTCTGTAGAATCTAGCCTAAGAACTTATCTTCGAAGTATATGGTTAACAAAGATAATGAACTTATGAGATGAAAGATATATTGGCCTTATTCTTGTCTGATTTTTCTATACACAGAGCAGCCATATACTTTCAGTCTCAGTTCCTTTTTGTATGAAGAAAACAGCCAGGAAGAAGAAAAGTAAGTCTGCATAAGTGAATATGGTGTGTACAACCTCTCTGTATAGTCTTCAACAACTCTGAAGACAAGATGGTTGTGTCTTCTGCAGAGTTCTAAGCAATTTAAAGATGCAGTACACACAAAAAGAAAGGCATCACAGTTTCATAGCTATTTACATCACTTATAGGGCTCTTTCTCACTTTTTGTAGTTTGCAAAAAGGCTTGCAGTCTTCAGACTGGTTTTCATGGGCTCTCCATTCCCAACTGGCATCTCATTTTAATCTTTGGAGACAGCAATGGATTGGGGGAGAGTAGGAAGTTGGGGGGATGGGAGATAAAACCCAGCTAAGATGTAAGTGAGGAGTGAAGCTCTGGAGAAGAAGTAATTTGGATTCCATGCAAAGGAAGTAGGGAAGTCAAAAGGAAGATTCAAGAGAGTAAGAAATTTGGTAAGAGCACTCATATGTTTAATTTGTGTTTTATATGTGCTGCAGGGATATTTATAACATAGATACATGGCACATGCTTTCTTCTTCCTCCGCACAAACGTATACACCGAAGTGTTTGACAATCTCATGTCAGTTGTGCTACACAGTGAAGTTTTTCATCTAATTATATGGAAATTCATAGTAAATTTCTGGTCATTACTATATTTTTTTTCAATGGATGCCATAGCCTAAGATCTAGGTGACCATATGAGCATTTGGCTGTTTGCATCCTTTCTTTACAGCATGTAAAGTTGTGCAGTTATGCTGATGGTTTTTAATAATTATTTTAATTCTGGAATGTTAAATTACAAGGATTACATTTAATTATTTTTAAGTTTTAATTTTGAATGATAATACCTATATTTCCCCCAGAGAAATGTAACATCCTGAAAGTAAATGTCATCCGCTGGCATGTCAATTACAATAATTATTTGAAACATTTACATTTTCTTTTTTGAGACACAGGCTTAATTTACTCTGATGGAAGTTACTTTATCTTTAGAACAAGATCAAACCCTCCTGTAAAATATCATTGGTTTCACAGTGAAATATCATTAAAGTTATCACAAAGAAACTTTAAACATATTATTGCTATGAAAATGGCAAAAGGAAAATGTTTAAGTACTGATTTAAAGAAAGATGGCCAAATTGGCTGCAATTTGATTGACATAACTAACACACAAGAGCACGTAATTCTTGCAAAGTTTAACCTTAAGGTGGAGTCTGCCCCACTCCATGGCCCACTGCACAGTTTTCTGTATTGTAGAGACCATGTCCCTCAATCATCAATACAAACATATACATGGCCAAATTGTCACACTACATCTATGCTTGGAGCTAGAGGTGAAATTCCCAGCTCACACAGACATATTTGTGCTAGCTCTCATTGAGTTACCATGCCAGAAAGTGTAGTGTAGCTGCAGCAGCACTGGCAGTGGCTAGTGGTGACATGGGCTAGCTGCCCTGACTATGTACCCAGGTGGTTTGTACTTCGGGCAGCTAGCTGAGAGACACCTAGGGGGAAAGAGAAGAGGACAAGGAAACATATGAACAATCATAGAAGATTAGGGTTGACCTCAGGAGGTCATCTAGTCCAACCTCCTGCTCAAAGCAGGGCCAACACCAACTAAATCATCCCAGCCAGGGCTTTGTCAAGCCAGCACTTAAAAACCTCTAAGGAAGGAGATTCCACCACCTCCCTAGGTAACCCATTCCAGTGCTTCACCACCCTCCTAGTGAAATAGTGTTTCCTAATATCCAACCTAGACCTCCCTTACTGCAACTTGAGACCATTGCTCCTTGTTCTATCATCTGCTATCACTAAGAACAGCCTGGCTCCATCCTCTTTGGAATCCCCCTTCAGGTAGTTGAAGGCTGTTATCAAATCCCCCCTCACTCTTCTCTTCTGCAAACTAAACAAGCCCAGTTCCCTCAGCCTCTCCTCGTAAGTCATGTGCCCCAGCCCCCTGATCATTTTCATTGCCCTCTGCTGGATCTCTCCAATTTGTCCATATCCTTTCTGTAGTGGGGGACCCAAAACTGGATGCAATACTCCAGATGTGGCCTCAACAGTGCCAAATAGAGGGGAATAATCATTTCCCTCAATCTGCTGGCAATGCTCCTACTAATGCAGCCCAATATGTGGTTAGCCTTCTTGGCAACAAGGGCACACCGTTGACTCATATCCAACTTCTCAACCACTGTAATCCCCAGGTTCTTTTCTTCAGAATTGCTGCTTAGCCAGTTGGTCCCCAGCCTGTAGCAGTGCATGGGATTCTTCCGTCCTAAGTGCAGGAGTCTGCACTTGTCCTTGTTGAACCTCATCAGATTTATTTTGTCCCAATCCTCCAGTTTGTCTAGGTCACTCTGGGCCCTATCCATACCCTCCAGCGTATCTACCTCTCCCCCCAGTTTAGTGTCATCTGAGAACTTGCTGAGGGTGCAATCCATCCCATCATCCAGATCATTAATAAAGATGTTGAACAGCCAAGATGGGGAACTCAGAGCTACTCATCTTGTTTTGTTTGGAGTTTACTGCTTTGGAGTTTGCGGCAAGTAGTATGCCTTTGTTAAATGAGGACCTGGATATTTTTCAAATCTCCAAACATGAGGATCCAGTAGGCTCCTTCAGTTTCTGCTCCACCCTGGTCCTCCCCTTGACTTCATTGGGAGCAGGATAAAGTTGTAAGTGGGGGAGAGACCATTATGTTGGCTACATAAATTAGTTATGCAATTTTAGTTTGTGGGAAATAAGAGCAGGAGAAGAACCTTAAAATATTAAATACCAGAAGAATAAAAATTGGTCACAAGAAAAAAGTACATCCAACAAGCTGACAGCCTACAAAATACTGTGGGGAACAATGACGATACCTATATGCGCACCTTAGATCTAGATGAATGTGTTTTCAAAGTGGTGAAGGATTCTGTCTTGATTTATTTGTAGTAGATAGCAAATGATGGAATTCTTATTGAAATTTTTGTATATTTAAAGGTTCTTATGTAGGTATTGAATTAAATTAGTGATTAACAATGAACAGTTACTAAATATAGAAGCACTATTCATGGTTCCATAGTTTAAAACTGAGTTAAATTTTGCATTGAAAGTAAGGATTCAAACACTTTAAGTATGAAGAATACAGTGCATGCTGCCCCAAACTGCAGCACGGACTCTTTGAGTTCAGAATGTATTTCCTACTACTTTAAAAGTAGATCTGTTATATTAATTTTTAAATTGAGTCCTTTAAAGAAATTTAGCATACTGTAAGACTTCTTTTTTGTGTGTCCCCTGAATTATCTTAATAACGGAAACCCTTGAATTTTCCCATTGAGCTAAAACTAACTAAAATCTACTAACTTGGCTACATTTGAAGAAAAAATTAAGATTACGTGTTTTTCCCCATTACTCTTTGTAACTGAAACAGAGGAGCAGCATAGAATTTCACCTCTGAATTCAAAGCTTGACCTTTCTAGGCTCAGGCTCTCTTAGCCTATGGAGAAAAGCAAATTCTAGAGAGATATGGGCCCTACACAGAGAACACTTTACCACTAGCCTTTTTATCTACAAATCTAGGGAGAATATTCCAGCTGCTCTCAACTCAACAGGGCCATATACAAAGAAACAGAAGTGTATCCAGGTCCCATACTATAAAGGCCTTTATAAATCAAAACCATCACCTTGAATTGCTCCCAGAAATAAACTGAAAGAAAGTGCAGTGTGTGGAATATAGGTGTAATGTGCTCCATGCACAAAATGTATCTGAGTGAGCAGACAGTCACACCATGCATTAGCTTAAGTTTATGATTGGCATGTGTTTACAAACACATTTCCAATATATTCTTCTACCGCTAATATGTAATATTGTATACAAATTAAATTAGTATATTAAAATCTCAAAGATGAAACTGAAGTTTGGTGTATATCAGCCAAAACATTCTTTCCAGTGAAAACATTAATTTCAAATGTGAAAATCAACAATATTGTGGTGACATTTCAAAATAAGTCTTTAACAGAGTTTGCTTTCTCTAATGTTTCTGGAGTTTTGTAGCTGGAGGGTTATATTTATTGCTTTTAACAGTAACTCCATTTGGTGCTATTGCTATCAAGATACATTTCCCAAAAGCACATAATAAGCATAAGCCAAGTATCAGAGGGGTGGCCATGTTAGTCTGCATCCGCAAAAATAAGAGGAGTCAGGTGGTACCTTAAAGAATAACAGATTTATTTGGGCATAAGCTTTCATGGGTAAAAAACCCACTTCTTCAGATGCATGGAGACATGAAGAAGTGGGTTTTTTACCCACAATAGCTTATGCTCAAATAAATCTATTAGTCTTTAAGGTGCCACCGGACTCCTCGTTGTTAATAAGCATAAGTTACCTCCTGTTGAAGAATTTCTGTTGTTAATTTAATCTATTTATTTTTGTTTATCCACATCTAATATAATGAATCCCTATCAAGTGATATCACATGATTAGATTGCAATCCAACAAGGAAACAGCACCTGCAAGTAAACAGTTGGTGTTTAAAATTAGTGAAGCAGCAATAGGAGAACACTACTGTACTTGCAGTAACATGACGTGAATGTTTAAAACTGACAATGGGTGTCAGCATCACTTCATTTGCACTCAGTGCTGAAAATATTGTAGCTGCAAGTATAAACCATGATTCAGAAACTGTGGGTGAGTCCAGCTACATAGTTCAGCAACAGTTTGTGAAAATGCATAATGTAATCTGATCCTGTGTATGCTTGCAAAACCCTTTTAAGCGCTAAGTCATCTGTGCACTATGCCAAGAAGAGGTAAAAAAAATGAAGATGCAACCTTAAACCCCAATCTGCAAAGATTTACTCATGTTTATACACTGTGAATAATCCCATTGAATTCTTTGCAAGATTAGATCCTTAGGTACCTTGTACTATAATTCTGCTTTTTAAAAATTAAATATTTCATTGTATTTATACTTACAAAGATCTTGGATACTTTCTCTAGTAACAATAACCTGTAATTACTGCATATAATAGCTATCCACTGAAGTTATGTATTATCTGCAGGGTACTGCACAAATATGTTAGCTTCACTTCAATAAAATAGACTGGTATCATTTTCGTGGGAGATTCACTGAATTGTGAAAATATTGTATCTACATCAGTTGTGACGTTGCAGTAGGTTATTTAAAATGTAAAATTCAAATTTGATGCCATCCTATTCCTGGTTCATTTATTAATTGGTTTCTCAGCAGCAGAAATCAATTAAAGTGTGGGCAGCTGGGATGTTTTTACAGGATCATGTCTATAATGGAACAAGAACCGCTACCGGTTTTATGAAATCTTTTACTTTTAGGTAATCTTTAACCTGCTGCCAGTCCCTTATTCTGGAATTAATGTGAACCTTATCACTCAGTACATATTTTTAACAAAATCTGTATGCTAATTATAGCTCATTACTTTAGTCAATGAAGATTATGGTCCAGGTTAATTTATGAAGTGCCAAGATAGACTGTTAATCATCAAATACATTTTTCTTAACTAACTCACCAAGCTGTGCATGTATCTGCACAAACATTGAGAGGAGAATAGTACCCTTGGTTGATGAAGCTATGAGTTACACCTGTATATCAAGGAGAGAACAGACACCATAGTGTCTGAGAAGACCATCTGTAGTACCAAAACACAGCAGTGCAGTCAAATAATTAAGTTTCATCTTCAAGTTCCCTTGCATTTTAGTGTACCTCTTGGATTCAAAGTATATATTATTATTAACTTCTTTACATTAGCAATTAATAATGAGATTTAAGACACAAATAAGGCTAGGCGCCCAACTCTCAGGCTATGTCTTCGCTTCAGAATCAGCTCAAGTTATCTGCATTTGAGTTAACGCCTGTCAACTTAGGCCAGCTCAAGTGAGAGTGGCAAAATTGCAAAATAACACTTCAGCTGCATAGATCAATTGTATTAGCAGCACAGATTGATAGTGTTAGCAGCTGAGAAGTTGTGCTACCCTGAGTTTTAACCTGACAAACCAACAAACTCAAGTTAAAAGCACCATCACCAGGGCCGGCTTTAGGAAGTGCGGGGCCCAATTCGAACAGTTTCGACGGGGCCCCAGCAGGGATGACTAAAAAAAAAGCCACTTAAAAAGAACCCTTTCATTTCTTCCATGTATTATTTACTTTCCATGACTATATAAATAATAACAAAATTATATATTACATACATTGCGTCATATATTAATTAGCTGATTTTCACTTTCATATTAGGAAAATAATTCATGTTTTGATAGTTGTACAACTGATTTTCTTCAATAATGTTTATTTTATTAAAATTTATAAAATATTTCCTTATTAATATAAAATTCTGCCCTCCTCCCCCCGCCAGCGCCTCCCGGCCCACGGAAACAAACCCTGCTTCCCCAGCGCCACCCCGCCGAAACAGCTGTGGGCCGAAAAGGAAGAAAAGGAAGGTTTGGGGGTGGGGGGGTGACATAGGGTGACCAGGTCACAGCAGTAAAATAGGACCCGACCCCTCCCCGCTCGGCCCCACCATCACACCCCTCTTCACCCCCTAGCCCCCCGCTGGCTTGCTGTGTCCCTCCTAGTCAGTCCCCCACCCACCACTTGCCTCCTTTCACCTTCTCCCTCCCCTGCCAGAAACCCCCATGCCCGCCCCTAGAACCCCTGCTGGCTCACTGCTTGCCTCTTTGCCCACCCGCCACTTGCCCACCCGCTCGCCGCTCGCCCCCCTCCCCCCCAAGTATAAAGCCTCATTCAAAGACCCAGGGGTCACTATGTTACTGCACACAGCAGTCAATCAGTGCAGTTGAAGATAAATCTCTGCATTATGCATTTTTGTATAACTTTTATATGACTTTGTATTGAACCTTGGTAATGTTAGAGCTGGCCCCTAAGGTAGTATAATTAAGGTAAAAGAAAAATGTCTTTTTGCTAGAAGTAGAATAAGATCTTCCCCCCACTTTGTAATCAATTGACCTGTTGAATGAATGAGGTGTGAATGAGGAAGGTGTGGAAGGCAGGCACTTCCAGACAGCTGCAACCCTTGGAGAGGGGCTGGGAGCCAGCCAAGGAGAGCTTTGCCCAGGGCTGAGTGGGAAAGAGTTTGGGTGCAGGCTCCGGGCTGGGGCACGGTGTGGGGTGCAGGATGGGTGGAGGGGTGCAGGCTCTGGGAGGGAGTGCGGAGGGGTGGGTGCAGGCTCTGGGACAGAGTTTGGGGGCCGGAGAGGGGGTGGTGGGTGCTGGGGGGGAGGGGACTGCCATCACATGTGGCTTCCTTCCTCCCCTGCTGCCCCTCACCATAGCCTCGGTGGGGGATGGGGCTGCCCCTTGCCCAGTGTTTGCAGGAGTGGTGGCTGGGGGGAAACCCAGTCAAACTCTGGTTTTACTCTTTCATTGATGGGTCACTTTAACCCCTTACAAACCCCTTCCCGCCTCTCTCACCCCGCTTTTCTACTGGGCTTGTTTGATCTTTTCGGTGGAGCCAGATGAAAACCACAAACCCCAGCGAGAGCAACAGGCTGGAAGACTAGACTGAACCCACCACCCACCCAGTCTAGTCCATCCCAGAGCCCAAGACTGAGGGCAAATGTCCCCCCACCCCCGGGCCACCTGCTTCCACTCCTGGCCTCTCCTAGCGCCGCCAGAGATTCTGTGTGGCTGCATCGGGTGGGATTTCAACCGCCCCCCCCCCCCCCGCTAAATTCACCCCTGTTTTGCGACCACTCTGCACCAAGAGCACCTTCCTTCCCTGCCCTAGAGCTGCTGGATGGCTAGAAAGCTGAGCTGGGTGTTTGATCAATCCGGAATATTATCGTCCCCCCCCCAAAAAAAAACTTAATGTCCACACAGCTTTGGGGGGGGGGGATATTTCTCCCCCCCAAAGCCGGTCTATTTTATTGTTGCAGGGCAAATGAAGGAGCCAGAGTTTAATGGAAATATTCAGCCCCTACAGTGGTCTTGCAGCAGGGGAAGCAGAGTTGATGGAAAGGGAACTGGTTTGGATAGGAGCCCCCCATCCCCCTCCTTTGCAAAATAATTTGGGGAGGGGAATCAGATCACTCCGTGCCTCAGTTTCCCCTCTCTCGGGGGAGAAGGGAGAGATAAAAGTCTCAGTCTGCCGTGTTGCAGACCTTTCGCATTCTCCCCTCTTGATGTATTTGATTTCCTCCTCCAAACCTCCCTCTCTGTCTCTCCTGGAATTCACAGCACTAAGTACTGGCTCGGGGCTTTCTTCCTGGGTTACATGATCCCGAGTTTAGTTTTGAAACAGACACAGGCAGGCACAAACTCACCCTCAAACAGCAACACCACTGAAAATCACAAAACCAACCCAATATTACAAACCTATGGGGAATCACGGGGTCAAACACTCACCGACCGAAGCCCCAGCAGCTGCTAAGGTGAGTGAGGTCCACTGCAGAGATTCCTGTCTCCCACCGGACAGGAAGCCCCCTCGGTGTCTCCTCCAGGTGAGTGCTGGGGAGAGGGGAGGGGAAGGCTGCAAAGCACATGTGCTTCTCCTCCCCTCCCCCCTCCTGACCTGCAACAGCCGCTGCTGCCTCTGCCTCAGCCCCCTGCTGGCCAGCGTCTCTCGTTGCCTAGCAGCAACAGCTGATGCTTCCGGGAGAGCCATGGAGCTTTGCTTCAGGCAGGGACACTGCCCGATCTGCGCGGGGCCCTCTTAGGGGCGGGGCCCAATTCAGGGGAATCGGTGGAATCGGCCTAAAGCCGGCCCTGACCATCACACTCGAATTCAGGGGGTTTGAGTTTGGATGGGACTTGATTAAGGGATTGTCTACATTTGAAACATTAAAGCAGCACAGCTGCAGCACTGCAGTGTAGGCACTACCTGGACTGACAGAGGAGTTGTCCTGTTGACTAAGGTAGTCCACCTCCCTGAAAGGCAGTAGTTAGGTTGACAGAACTCTCTCCACACGGGGACTTAGGTCGGCTTAACAACATCGCTTTTTCCACACCGCTGAACGATGTAGCTGGGTCAACTTAACTTTTTAATGTAGACCAAGCCTTAGGCTACATCTACACTACAGGGGGGGGGTCGATTTAAGATACACAAATTCAGCTACGCGAATAGCGTAGCTGAATTCGACGTATCAGATCCGACTTACCCTGTTGTGAGGACGGCGGCAAAATCAACTGCCGCGGCTCCCAGTCGACGGCGCTTACTCCCACCTCCGCTGGTGGAGTAAGCGCGTCGATTCGGGGATCGATTGTCGCGTCCTGACGAGACGCGATAAGTCGATCCCCAAGAGATCGATTTCTACCCGCCGATTCAGGCGGGTAGTGTAGACCTAGCCTTAGTGGCAATACTTCATTATAAAGACAAGCTCTAAATGATTTTCAATGGCAGTGGAGCGCCTAAGTGCCCTTTTTGCCTTTGAAAACTTCCCGCATAAGTATCTTTGACACTTCATCATAGTGGACCTGGTTTTTCACTCCCATTTGTGTAATTCAAAAGGAATTCCACTGAAGTCAATAGAGCTGCATCAGCTTTTCATTTATGTGAGTGGAGAATCTGGCCCTGTTATTTCAAAGGAGCTGTAACTCTTACCTTGTTTTCTTTTGAGTAGTTATAAATGTTTAGTTCACTGTAAGATGAAACCGTAATTGTTTCATTAGAGTCATTTCTCACCACCCTATCTAGGCCTACTTGCTAAATGTATATTTGCTTTTTTGGCCCTGATTTGTATGAGTTTATGCTTGTGTACTGAGACTGATTTGTATCAGCCATTTCTGATGTTTAAGAGCATGAAAAATAATCTAAGCCCCCCAATTCGGAGGTTTTGTAATTTTTTTACTTCTGTAACTGTATATTGGCTGAACTGGTTTGAGTCAACTCAGGTACTAAAAAATAATTTCCAAACTGATATATCGGAGGTTTCAGCCCCAGAAGTAACTTTTACTGCCAAATTGTGAACCCTTAAAATAGGGGCTTCTAATTGAAATGCAAACAGATCCTTAACCATAGTGGTGCTATTGGATGCTAAAATTATGCTAAGTAAATTGTGTAATGTAATAACTTTGGTGGTATGACTTAAAGCCCAAGTAAACAAGGTTGCTAATTATCTGAAAGGATACAGTGAACACATTAACCCTTTTTTCATGTTCTCAAATAAATTCATTGACCAGATATGTAGTAGATTTTTTTTTTTACTTCATGCTGCATATCAAAATTTGACTAGCTTTTGAAGTTTCTGCCACTAAGGAGTCTTGAAATATTAATTGCACCTTGTGATAGCTCACACCAATACCGAATGCATGCAATCTATAGGTCATAGAGTTCTAATGTGGTAATATATTGAGGTTGCAGCAACAGAAAGATGTTTAACATATGCAGTGTTTCAAATTGATAAGTTATGACTCTTTCCTGCAGATAAAACTGGATGAAGCAAGTAAGCAGCAAGGTCTTCCACAAATCCAGCACATGAATAATTTCTGAAGTGGCTTTAGCTATATTTAACAGATTGGAACAATCACATGGAAATCCTTAATAAACACAAGTGTATTTTTTCATGTTTCATATTATTTATATTACAGTAGCACTTAGAAGCCCCAACTGAAATTAGCCTCATTGTGCTAGGCGTTGTACAAATAGGTAGTAAGAGAATTTCTGTTCTAAAAAGATTATGACAGAGTAGAGAAAAACTGAGTCACTGAGAGAGAGTGACTTGCCCAAAGTCACGTAATAGGTCGGGGCAGCAGTGGACATAAAACCAAGGTCTCCTGACTCCCAATCCAGAGTGCAGCAGTCTTCAAGAGGAGAAACTGAGAGAGCCCCACATCAGAAATCCCATAGCCTAGTGGTTAGACCTCTCCCCTGAGAAGTGATAGAGCCTTGTTCAAATCCCTTCCCTTGGGTGCAGGAGGTACTTGAATTGGGGGCTTCCCACATCCCAGGTAAGGACCTAATCACTGGTCTAAACGTTGTAAGGAAGCTTCTCAGCTGTCTTACATGAACTCACCTGAGGGGTGAATCTGGTAGGTGGCCTCTGAGTATGCCTACCAGATTGGGCCCACACACAGCTTAGATGGCCAAACACCTATCCTCCCTGGTTTGTGAATTGTTCTTGGGCTTAGGCATCCAAATGGTACTTAGAGGGAGGCAACAATGTACATGATCAGAGGAAGAAACTTAGGGACCTTTTTACTGCAAAAACTTAGACATTGGGTGAGTTTAGGCACATAGATTTCCACGATTTGGTGGGAGTTTTGTGAATCATAGTGGAGCCTAAAACTGGAGTTTAGGTATCTAAATACTTTTGTGAATCTTGGCCTGCGGTCATACAGGAGATCTGTGACAGAGCAGGGAAGTGAACCTAGGCATCCTAAGTCCCAGGCTAATGCCTTAATTACTGGGCCAGCCTTCTTTTTCTGGCATAGCCTACATCCTGGAATCAGAACTGTAGCAGAAGTGGTGCATTTTTGCTGCACCAGGGGGATGAGGGGCTTGTAGCCCACACAACAGTTACATATTCATGGCATCTCATGGAATATACTTCCAAAGGGAGATATGAAGTCAACCTCTATATAATAAATGTTTGGAAGAAACTTCCCCTCTTGATGGTTATACCATGATTGTACACTATGTTTCTTTCACTTTTTTTTTATGAAGCATCTGGTGCTAGCAACTATAAGACAGGATACTGGAGTAGATGGACCTATGGTACAGTACCGAAGGTCTTTCTGCAATACCACAGGTCTGCTCTGTCTTCTCAGGCTTATGGTTCAGACTGGGGAGAAGTTAGGGCAGGGTCAGAGGTTCCACACTTTGCAGATCCACCAGCCTTTCTTTGTCTATGTATTACTGCAGCCCAGTAGATGCACTAATAGCCGCAGTGTGGCTGTGCTGCCGCTCCACAATCGGGAGAATATTTTTGTACCCCCAACTCTGCAGAGCAATCCTGCACCAAATCCTTGTGCTGGTACTTTGCATGGGAAAAAAGTATTAGAACCATGATACATAGACTGACATGACTGCAAGTCACTCAGCTGACTGGTGTGAGCTGAATTTTAATTTAAATCCTGCAATCCTTACTTGAACAAAATACCCTTTGGCTTTCTGAATGCAGGCTACAGGTTTAAGTGCTTAGTTTTGTCTTTTAACTGTTTGTCTGCTTATATATAAAGTGTTTGTACAGACATAGCAGTACTGTGCTATTTAGCAACCTGCCATGAACCGGGAGTGGATAGTAATGACAGAGAAACAAATCCAAAACACACCATGTAACCTTTTCCTGGTTGCAACCTTTTCCTGGCAGTTGCAACCACACCTGACATACTTGACTTTTCCCATACTTTGGCAACTCTTGTGTAGTTGTCATGCCAATAAAGTCTCATTGAATTGAAATTGCATGTGGTCTAAATTTGTCACAAATTTAAAGCAACCTCTGCTAAATTTAAAGCACAAATTAGTCTGCTTATAACATACCATATATACTCGTACATAAGCTGAATTTTTTTAGTAAAAAAGGGAAGCACCAAAGAAGGGGGTCAGCTTATGAACGGGTATAGCGAGGGAGAGGTGGGACACAGCCCCTCCCCCCAACAAAGGGAGCAAGGAGAGGCAGCACAGAAAGCAGAGCCAGAAGGGAAGAGAGGAGGCCAGAGTCTCTCCACTTCTGGCCACGCTGCTCTCCCCCCAGCCTCCAAAGCAGCTGCAGCTCTGGGGCTGGCAGGCTGCAGCTGTGCCGCTCGATCCCGCCCCCCAGAGCAAGCTGTGGACGCGCCGCCTGGGCGCCGGAGCACGTTGCAGCCGTGCCGCCCAGCCCAGCCCGCTGGAACATGCTGCAGCCGCGCTGCCCGGTCTGGCCTGCTGGAGCAGCCTGCGGTCGTGCTGCCCAGCCTGCTGGAGCAGCTGCAGCCAAGCCAGAGACATCCTCTCCTGGCCCTCCCCAGATAAGGTGGGAAGGGATGGGATGGGGAGAGTGTGGGGGTCCCGGGCTAGGGGTGTGGTCATATGGGGGGTGGTCACAGGGGTTACTCCCCTGATGCCCAGCTTCTCCCCTCCCCCAAAGAATTCCCCACCAGTTGCTGTCCCGGTAAGCAGCTGGCACGCTTGAGGTAAACAAACCATTTCAGCCCGCCAGCAACTTATCCTGATGGCCTGGGAGCCAAAGTTTGCCGACCCCTGAATTATAGGGTCGGTTTATGAACGGGTCATACAATTTTTCCCTTTTTACTTATCCATCTTGGGTGGGGTTGGCTTATAAATGAACCAGCTTATGATCAAGTATATATGGTAACTAAACAGCCTTTGAGAAGTCTTTCTTAATGTAAATAATACTGTTATGTATATGAAATAACACCATTTAAATTTCACCCAAAGAATTCAAAAATATTCTGCGGTCTTCACTAATATATACAGAATGTAAAGTATTTGGGGTTCCATCTCAATAGATGTGGTTCATATAGTTTGTTTTCCATGGTTTGAGTTGTATGCCCTATGATTGCCTTCATCAGATGGCTGTTTTTTCATAAAGCTACTTTTGTTTGTTTTAGTAGGGTGCCTCTGACTAGCAGTATGCCAATCTACATTTAAAATTGGGTTCCAGAATAGAATAACATCTTGATGTTTTGTAGCTCACCCAGCTCTAAATTGTATGTATTCGGTTGTATGTATGATTCTTTAGAAGATGAGCCCTGATGCATTGAACATTTTTACAGGAACAAATAAACAAAAATTAAGGCTGTTTAGATGCAAATATGTAGCAGAGTGGCTGCTGCTTACAGTTATTTAATATTTAATTACCAAAGTTGTATTTTTTTTTCACATTCTGTCCTATTGTAGCAGTGTGGTTTTTTTGCTGGACATCTATGGTGCCAAATCTGTAACACAGCTGCAAAATCTCTTTTTTCCTCATTAGGGACCATAAAACTGGAAACCCCAGTGGAATGAGGTGTTTAAACACTAGAAGAAGCTCTGCTATTCTACTGTTCTTCTTCAGGCTCATTGCTACAGATAGTAACTTCTTTGTTAGGTTCACAGGAACAGAAAATGTGCTGTCTGTATCTTTTTAAAAACACTTCCAATTTCCTTCTGACCTTACAGAGCTGACATGAGCTTTCAGGAGAACAAGTTTGTTTCTGGCATTAATTCCTGAATATCTGCATCCTGTAAGATATTGTGCAAGATAGGGCAACTTCCTGCAATATCTTTGGGGTCCATTGTTTTAAATGAATGGTTTATGTAAGTTTATGCTCTGTTCCATGGTGGATGGCTACTACAGATCATCTAGGAGCTATAAACAGTGATTAAGGCAGATCAGCTAGGTAACCTCCTCCAACTCTCCCCCGCCCCCATCTCTCGAAGTATCACCTTCTGGGGGAGCTCGCATAAGTGCGTTTTCCAGAGACCAACTGATAAACAAAGGACTTCTGGCTAAATAGCCTGAGTGAAAATGACTCAGGACCTTCTTTCTGATCCAGCAAACAGCTAGGAGTTTCTGTCCCCTGGGTGGGTGGGAACAATCCTTGCAGAAGCACTTGATCTACTAGGGCTCCATAAGACTGAATGATCTATGGTAAGCTTTTAGCATGTATGTAGGTTCTTTTATCCTGTTGATTTTTTTTTCTGTAATGCTTTTACCTTAAGAATAAATGTGCTTGCTTAGAAGGAACTGTGTGGCAACTCATAACTGTAGGCAATATACTAGTCATAGCCTTTGAAGAGTAAGCAAAATATGGGTGTTGGCCAGGTTAGGCAGTCTGTCTTGCTGGGAATATCACTGTGTAAATCCAGAAGCTCCACAGTCATAAAAATCCTCAGGAGGGAGTGAGATACAGGTTTCCACCCAAGAGAGGTAACAGCTAGGAGACAGAAGCCTAAAAATGGGTGGCCTTGATGGACCATGGAAGGGCAATACAGATGCAGTTGCCCTGAAACTGTGGCAATACCATGCTTAATGATTATCAAACAGTAGAATATTGAATGTTCCCTTGTGTTTTAAGGTTAGCATTTATACATTATAGCTACCAGGCTGGATTAGAGGTTTTAGACAAGATTTTTTTTTTTTCTAAATTTGGGTTGTGATTTAGAGTCAGGAATCATTAAGTCAGATTCATTTCTGATTTAATTCCACTGAAGTTAATGAGATTTCACCAGTGATGAATTTGGCCTATTGCCTTTTGTCTTCATTGTGACATGCTGACACACCATCAAAATATTTGATTAGAATGACTGATGGTCAGCATTCTGTAACGATGTGATGAGTGGTACAGACACTTTGAGACTTCAAAATTTCCTCAGTCATGGTACATTTATATAAATACGTATAATAAAGATGATATAAAATTATTCTACTTAACTGCCAGGGGGCAAATTTGTCACGTACACATGGAAAACATGCAGCGTCAGCTATATCTTAACTCAGGAAGTTCCTTCAAGAGGAAATGTAGCCAAACTCCAAACCTGGAGACAATGGAACTTTCTGTGCCTGCATCCTGTAGATAACTAACTGCTTGGTTTGCAAAATAACGAAAAGGGGGGAGCAAGTAGATGAACAATAAGGGGTCATAAGAGGGGCAGATATATGTAGCTTGCTAATTATGTATGGTAATAATAGCAAATTTTGGCCAATCATAGAGCGATAAATTATCATAGTCAACTGCATATAATGCTTTGGTGTAAGTGTTTTCTTTGTTCTTGCTGACTTATAAGCTCGAACCCAATTGCAATTGAAATAAACGGATCGCCCCTCCCGGGGCTCCTTGCTTGATTAGCTGTGTCCGTCTCTCCTTATTCCTCAGCTGGAACGGACAGGAATTTCTATAACAAAGGGAAGTGTACTTAACCACAAGAAAGAAAGGTTCTAGGGGATGCTACTATCCAGTGAATAGAGATGGTCAGAATATTTTCCACAAAAATTCATTTAATTTAAATATGCTGTTTTTACTGAAGCTGAAACGTTCTATGGAGACATCTGTTTTGACCAAGTTTTTGTCTGAAAGTTTTCTTTTTTTGCGGGGAGGGGAGAGGAAAAGATCTCTTTTATCCATGCACACTCTAGCCTGGAATGTGGGAGACGCAAGTTCAAATCCTTGCTCTACCTGATTCAGAGTGATCAGGGATGAAAACTCTAAATCAGGTAGAGCAGGGACTGGGATCTGAGTTTCCCAGCCCAGTGCCCTAACCACCAGCTCAGAGAGAGACACAAACACACACTTTCCCAAATCAAAAAGCTCAGTTTTGGATCCAAAACCGATATTTCAACACAACTGAATTTTTGCAAAAACATCCAAAAGGCTTTGGGTTTACTTTAGTGTGGAATGAAAACAAATTCTGAAACCTCAAAAGTTGCCATGAAACTAAATTGTCAACTTCTGGTCAGCTCTACTAGAAAAGCTCCTCCCTCCTCTCCGGCTGGTAAGAGAGGACAGTTAAATCTCATCAGAGCCATTTGCTGTCTCCCTCTTAAGCATCTCTGAGGACACTAGTGAAGTCATAAAAAGTCTGTTCTACCTGTCACAGGAGATGAATTCTGAAATGGCTTCCACTTTATTTGGTGAATGGTCTTGCCAGAGCTTTTTTATAACTGTCTTATTTCTCCTCGTGAAGTTTTTCTTTTGTTTTCTATTGCTGTTGATGGAACTGTAGAGCACGAAGGAAGAGTTTTAATTTACTGAATACCAGTTTCTTCCTTTGCTGAGCTGCTTTCTTGTGAGAAATCCTCTGTTGGAAAATGTTTTGCTAGTTTGGTAATTTCTTGCTCAAAATTGTGTGTGTGTGTGTGTGTGCGTGCGCACATATGTTTCTTGTAATTCAGTTTTATTATTTTGTTACTGAACTTTTCACTAGAAATAAACACAGCAGAGTTTAAGACTA
Organism: Emys orbicularis; assembly: GCF_028017835.1. Taxonomy (NCBI): domain Eukaryota; kingdom Metazoa; phylum Chordata; order Testudines; family Emydidae; genus Emys; species Emys orbicularis. Next base: position 186,282,966 of record NC_088685.1, read on the forward strand.
AGAGGGTGAAGGTTCTAAAATGGCAGACTGGCTATGTGAAATCATTCTGATAGAATGGAATACTGTTTTGGAGACCCTCCCTCTATTTAATTCCATCTTTACTGCAGTACGGCGTGTACCTGCTTTGGTGATTCAGAATTTGCAACATAGTTCTATTATGCCCACAAAATTTTTGCTTTGAGTTGATTTGTTTAGCTCATCAAGCTTTTGGTACGGTCTCCCACAGTATTCTTGCCGCCAAGTTAAAGAAGTATGGGCTGGATGAATGGACTGTAAGGTGGATAGAAAGCTGGCTAGATCGTCGGGCTCAACGGGTAGTGATCAATGGCTCCATGTCTAGTTGGCAGCCGGTTTCAAGCGGCGTGCCCCAAGGGTCGGTCCTGGGGCCGGTTTTGTTTAATATCTTTATTAATGATCTGGAGGATGGTGTGGACTGCACTCTCAGCAAGTTTGCAGATGACACTAAACTGGGAGGCATGATAGATACACTGGAGGGTAGGGATCGGATACAGAGGGACCTAGACAAATTAGAGGATTGGGCCAAAAAAAACCTGATGAGGTTCAACAAGGACAAGTGCAGAGTCCTGCACTTAGGATGGAAGAATCCTATGCACTGCTACAGACTAGGGACCGAATGGCTAGGTAGCAGTTCTGCAGAAAAGGACCTAGGGGTCACAGTGGACGAGAAGCTGGATATGAGTCAACAGTGTGCTCTTGTTGCCAAGAAGGCTAACGGCATTTTGGGCTGTATAAGTAGGGGCATTGCCAGCAGATCGAGGAACGTGATTGTTCCCCTTTATTCGACATTGGTGAGGCCTCATCTGGAATACTGTGTCCAGTTTTGGGGCCCACACTACAAGAAGGATGTGAAAAAATTGGAAAGAGTCCAGCGGAGGGCAACAAAAATGATTAGGGGTCTGGAGCACATGACTTATGAGGAGAGGCTGAGGGAACTGGGATTGTTTAGTCTCCAGAAGAGAAGAATGAGGGGGGATTTGATAGCTGCTTTCAACTACCTGAAGGGGGGTTCCAAAGAGGATGGAGCTCGGCTGTTCTCAGTGGTGGCAGATGACAGAACAAGGAGCAATGGTCTCAAGTTGCAGTGGGGGGAGGTCTAGGTTGGATATTAGGAAACACTATTTCACTAGGAGGGTGGTGAAGCACTGGAATGCGTTACCTAGGGAGGTGGTGGAATCTCCTTCCTTGGAGGTTTTTAAGGCCTGGCTTGACAAAGCCCTGGCTGGGATGATTTAGTTGGGAATTGGTCCTGCTTTGAGCAGGGGGTTGGACTATATGACCTCCTGAGGTCCCTTCCAACCCTGATATTCTATGATTCTATGATCTACAACTCCTTTAAAATGTTTCTCAGATCACATTGCAAACTATTGTGTTGTCAGTGAAGTGTTTGAAAATATGACCCTTAAAAGCTCAGAGCAGCAGGCATATCAAAAGAACTGCAGATGTGTTAAACAACCCCCCCACTCACGTTTTTTGGGGCGTGACTTGTATTTGAATTCTTGATGTTGGTAATAAATAGTATATTAAAATTAATTTAGTTCAGTATTTGTGGTATTCATGGTATTCCTTATAGGTATAGGGAAGCTTAGATAGTACTGGATTTAGGCCTCTATTCTACAAGCTGATACCTGTGGATGGACCTATCCACCTGCACAGTTTAGCTTCCAAGGTTGGTGTCATAATGAGGTAACCCTACCTTAGGCAAAACTGGCCCTTTTTAAAAGGGTTTGGTCCCTATACATGTATGTTATCTTGCTCTCTGCTAAGCAGTAGAAGATGTCAGGGTTGGGGGAGCTTTGCAGGTCAGCTTCTCATTGGAGGAGAAATCAGTAATAGACTCTAGGCATATTCTTAGTGCAACTTGTTTGTTTTGCAGATTTACACTCCAGTCCTTGAACAAAGGTGGTTATAAAGAGCACATAGGTAGTCTACTCTTACAGGGATCTCAGCTCAAATACCAGTGCCCAGTTGCTAGGGAGCAACTCTACCTCAATAATTGACTCTAATTAAAGAGATTGAGGCAAAAAGCAAACCCTTTATTGCTTCTCACAGCTCCCCAGGAAGGAAACCACATTGGAAAACTCACAGCTGGACAGCATTGTTTCAAAGACAAACCAGTGACTGCATGCTGTGAAAACTTGTAAACTCTAGGTAACAGTGCCAGCTGGTGATTCCTGCTATAGCAAATACACAAATAGACAGGAGAGTGGGGGATATAATCTACAGGTATATGAAGGATGTTAAAACAGAAAAAAAATTAGCTGAAATCGTAAAGATGTGCTCAGACCACACAAGTTTGCAGGAGTTCAGAGCAACAGGATGAAATTCAAATTTTCTCTTTTTTAAGTTAATAGCAGAAAACTTCCTTACACTGAGGTCTTGTATGAAAGGAAAGGATTAGAAGTCCTCCTTTCTCAGGTGTAGACTCTAAAATTAAACCAAACCCAAACTGGAGACAACCCAACACTGGCAAGGAAATGAATGATTTCTAGGACTTTTCCATCTAAACCCTCTGTGTTTCTATACAGTCATAGCTGACGGTAAATTCAGTTTAAAAATACTTAACTGTATTTGAGTTATAGGAGTTAAAACAAGCTTCTGAAACCACAAAAAAGTTTACCTTAAAAAAATTCTATAACCTGAAAACTTCTGAGCCAACATTTTTCAATATATATGTAAAAAAAAAAATTTAAAAAGTCTTGGCTTTAGACTACAGATGATGAAAAGTTTAAGCCTGGAGCAAGTTTTTTGGGTCAAGTTATAATACTCTTCAAAACAGGAGGTCAGATTCTGAGCAGTTACACTGGCATAAACCTAGAGCATCTCCTTTCAAGCCAATGGAGTTATTCTGGATTTAAGTTGGTATTGCTGAGGTTAGAATTTGGCCCAGGGCTTTACAGTGGAAGTACAGGTATTAAATAAATGTACTCATGGAAAACCTTCATTTAATCCTCTCATTTTAACTGCTTGGACACATACTGCTAGTAAAATTCAATGTATTTTATGGGAAATGTTTCATGAAATTTCTGTATTTAAAACTATATTACAGCAAAATGACGTTTCAAGCTTCTTAAATACAGCAGGAGAGAGATGTGTGACAGGGATTTGACAAAGGAGAGGAGTAGACCATGCAAGCTTTACTTTTGATTCAGACTTAGTTATGAAGGATGCTTTATGGTTTACATTGATTAAAAATTTGCAAAGAATGCCTGATGTTATATTAACATTGATGAAGAGCTTGCCTGCTACATTTTGAATGCAGTTGCCATGGCAACTGTACTATGGAGTGACCCAGATTAATTTTCCACCAGCCAAACTTAGTGCCTTGTCAGTTTTTCTTCTTGTACTATGGATAAGCAGGCTAAAATTTATTTATTTTTTAAAAGAAGCATGCATTATGATTTCCTTTCTTTATTCTTGACAATAATGACTGAGCAGCTTTAATCAAACAAAAATATATATTTGACTAAAGAAATTTAAGGGAAGTTTGCCATTTAATTTATACTATCATACAAAGGAAAGCATTTGAATGAATAATTACTAATGGAATGAAAAAGCCTCATATTTTCAGTCTTTCCTTGATTATTATGGTGGCTAATATAATGTGGTCTCATGGAACCGAAAGCTCAGGCTTTTGACTATTGTGGAATTGCAGCATAAATTCTTTCTACATTTTCCATTTGTGAGCAAATCTTTATCATGCCTAATCTGAGCAAAGGCATAGCACCCCTACCAGATTCCATGCAGATTCCACCACACTCCTTGAATAAAAGGCTTTGAGTTACTACAGAGAATTCTTTCCCAGATGTCTGGCTGGTATATCTTGCCCATATGATCACCATATCTGCAGTCGGGAAGGAATATTGTCCCAGGTCAGATTGGCAGAGACCTTACGTTTTTTTCACCTTCCTCTGCAGCATGGGGCACAGGTCATTTGCAGATTAATGTAACTAATGTAAATGGTGGATTTTCTGTCTTTAAACCATAAGGACTTCAGTAACTCAGCCAGAGATTAGGGATCTATTACAGGAGTGGGTGGGTGAGGTTCTGTGGCCTACAATGTGCAGGAGGTTAGACTAGATGGTCTTGATGGCCCCTTCTGACCTTAAAGTCTGAGTCTGAATTTTGTGAATGAGGAAAAAACCATCTGACAAGGAGAGAAAACAAAGATACAAACTTTTAGGCTATTTCTACACTACAGGCTAGGGCTGTGATTCCCAGTTCACATACCCATATTCATGCTAGCTCTCATTGAGCATGTGAGCATAAATAGTAGCTGTGGTAGCACAGGCAGCAGTGATATGTAAACCACTGTTGGTTAGTAAACTGTTGTTTCCCCTTTACTAATGTGTGTGTGTGTATGTGTGTGTGTGGGGGGGAGGGGGCGGGGGAAGGATGTTTACTTCAGCCTGAGACCTGGCATAGCAATTTTCACAGCTGAGTTATAAACAGCTGACAAATAGGTTTTATGCTAGAAATGCAGACAAAGCTGTAACCATAATAGGCAGAATAATATTCCCTGTCACATGACACCTGAGGGCAGCTTATCTATAATTACTGAAGTGGCTGAAAATCAAGAAAATGCTTTTGGAAATGGTTAAAACGATAAACTTTTGTGTATAAAATTGAATAATGTAGTTAAAATAAAAGCTAAGTAATGCTTCTAGTGATGTGTCTATGAATTTATAGGGCTCTATAGGTGAATTAGAGGAATGGATGGGGGGGGGGAATCATTCATCCAAAATGGCTCAATACTTTTGGCTAATAATCTGACCCTTTCACATGAACTTGCTGCCCTCAGTACATCAAATGCTTTAAAATATCATGAGGAATGTTTGTATTTTGTTTATATTGAATCCCTATACTCTCCCTACTCCAAGATATAATTTTTGCTCACGGGGGGGTAGGGGGGTGGGGTATAACACTGACAGAACCCAATCATTGGCTGGCAGGATCAAACCTGGGATCTCTGAAGCTAAATGCATGAGTCTCTAGTGCATAAGCTAAAAGCCACATGGCCCTTAGCTAAGGCCATAGCAGACTCACAGCACCAAAGCCAGGAGATATGTGGGTTACATGTGGAGAAAAAGAACCCAGTGTTACTAGTAGGATGTGCACCCCCACCCCCGCCTCTGTAACATAATGAAGAGACAGCAGGGTTTAACTGGGCATGGCATATATCAAACTTTTGATTGCCTTATACTTTTTCTCTAATGTCTAACTGAACTTTTCCCTCACTGTATAGTAACATCTTTCATATTTCAGAGCCCTATTTCAAGGGAACCTAATAAACACACTGACTGTGAAATATTAATTTCAATAGAAGCCAGATTACTTAATGGGAAAGAAAGAGCTTCCAAATATGACCTTTTTGGAAAGCTTCATAAGACCGAGAGGTACAATACATTTTACCAAGTCACATAAAAGGTTACACAGAGGCTTTCATGGCTGTACAGTGGCTTTTATATAGAGTGTATTGTCTGAAAAGGGGGAGTTTTGCACCTTCTCCATTTTGATGCAAGGAATCAAAGTAGTGCAGCTTCACTCTGCTGCAAAATCTTGTGATCCTAGAGTCAACTTGTAATGAGTGCACATCGCTAAATGTCAGCAGAGATACTGACCAGGAAAGGCAAGAGAAATGCAGGTCAGGAGGAAAACAATGCACCAAGAATGCAGTATCATGTACAAAACTACAAACTCAGAAGGGGCAAGTTAACCTTCTGTTGTGTGTTGTTCTGTAGCTGATTGCTGCCTGTTCCATAGACTTTTAACTGAGGTGGTGGTGCTCTGTGTTGCAATGCCAACTTGGTTGAAACTCAGTTGTTGGTCCATGCTGGTAGTCCAGCTTTTAGAGAAGTGAGACAATACAGGAGAACTGTGATGCTGAGCAGAGAGGTTGAAAAGGAGCTGAGGCAAATTTTAAGTGAGACACTGGGATACCTGAAGACATACTTAAGGGCAGTAGAGAGACTGCTCCATCACACCAGTGTCCTGCAGCTTTCTGTAGCCAAACATGATTTTGTAATTCCCCTCTCCATTCCGTGTACATGGCCGGCTTTGCTCTTGCTCTGGGAGTGATGAGGTTGTCTTTCAGGGAAGGATGCTCCTCCTCACTCTGCTCTTGGCTCCTGCTATGGGATTTTCTTATGCTGTGATTAATCTTTGAAGCAGCAGTCTGTTTTCAGGCACGTGTTTTCTCCTATTGCCTTCCCTGTTTATGATATCAGGAACTGTTAGGAAGCTCCTCTTCCTAGAACAATGACAGTATTGCCAATCCGAAGTTAAAATTCTTGTCAGGGTCCCAAAAATCAAATAATTTGCTTAAAAAACATGAGATTTGATAAAATGACTCCATGTTGGTGAGCAGCTAGGAGGGTGGCTAGCGGATAGTGTGAGACGCGGCTAGCGGAGCAGATAGCAGGGTGGCTGGCGGTGAAGACTGCAGCAGAACCCCACGGAGAGGCATGGCAATCGGCCGTCAACCCGAGCAGCGGAGCATGTAAGGTGCCCTCTCTCTCTCTCTCCCCCCCGCCCCCATACCTCCTGTTCTTCCACCCAGGCTGGGAGGTAAACTCTGCAGATGAACTTCTGAACTCTGGGGGGCTGCACTGACCAAGGACAGAAACTGTGGGAGGGGTGACTGTTGGGTTGCTGGACTCAAGAACCAACCTGGGGCTGCACTGACCAAGGTCAGAAACTGTGGGTGGGGGTAACTGTTGGGTTGCTGGACTTAAGACCCTGAGGGGAAAAGGACACTGCCAAACTTACTTGGGGGTGGGTCTTTTGCTCATGGTTTGTGTTATGAATCCTGTTTGTGGTGTTTCCCCAACATAATGCCGCATTGTTTCCCTCCTTTATTAAAAGGCTTTTGCTACACTCAGACTCTGTGCTTGCGAGAGGGGAAGTATTGCCTCTTAGAGGCGCCCAGGGGTGTGGTATGTAATTGTCCCAGGTCACTGCATGGGGGCTCGAGCCGGTTTTGTATTGTGTTATTGAAACGGAACCCCTAGATACTGAACCCGGCCCTTGTTGCTGCCAACTCTGATGGCAGAAGGGTTACACTTACGAGTGGAGTATTTTAGTTAGTATAGGAGTGATCTTGTCCCAGTGGTTTTGATCACTTATGTCAGTGATTTTTATAAATGGAGAGCACTGTAAATAAAAATGGAGATTCTCATGAACTAACATGACTCCCAGGACCTGAAGCTTTAAGAAAAAGATCAAATATCACCTGACTTTCAATAAAATCATGAGAGTTCACAACACTGTATGAATGAAGAAAAGGAGAGTTTGGGGCTCACATACAGTAAAAGTTAATATTAAAAAAGGAAATATAAGACACAGAAAAACCCCAAACAGGATTTCACTTAGTCTCAGTCGTGCTCTCAAAATCAGGGCTAGAAAAGAGTGCACTCCAAGGTCTAATTGTGAAAATCTGTTTCCCCATGATGGGCTAATAATTTCTCTCACCCTGGTCCCAGATTAAAAAGGTTGCCTACCGTATATATAATTTTGTTGGTGGAGGAGCTCATACAGAGACAGCCCACTGTTACGATGCCAGGGCTTGGCAAACAGAGAGACGTTATTGTGAGCACCGAACACAGTGAGGCAGATCTTCAGCTGGCATCAGTTATTGCCAAGCCCCATTTGGAGCTGGGATTTGTACTAGCTGAGAAACTGCACCATTGTTCATATGATCAGAGAGCATCAATTGTGGTAACACTTGCCCTAGTCCAATGAAGATGAAAAAATAATAACTTTATAATACTTCATCTCCCTTTCTGAACACTGCCTGTTTGCCCTCATTTAGGGTTCAGTCCTGCAAGGGATTGAGCACACTGGGCAAATCCAGCTAAACATTTAAGCACATGCTTACATTTCAGCACACAACTAGTCCCATGGAAGCCAACTGGGCTTCTTGTGTGCTTAAAGTTAAATATGTGCTTAAATGTTTTGCTGGATTGAGCTAGTGTGCTCAGTACCTTGAATGATCAAGCCCTTGATTCACAAAGGCATTTAAGCATGTGCTTAAATCCATCCTTGTTTACCAAAGTACTTAAACATTTGTTTGTTTTTAAGCATGTGCTCAAGCACAAGTTGTGGAGTAACTGTATACCCTTCTGAGTCGAGTCCTTACGTTTGTATTAGGTTGTAGTCCATATAGGCACACTGTTTCTCCTTTAAAATCTTGTTATCAGTCTTCTGAAGAGGAAAAAATTGTTTGAGGTGCTTGACTGAACAAACAGATGTGCTAAAGAATACTTGCAAGGGACTTCACTCCTCCCAAATGCTAACTCTTAAATGGAACTCTTTTGTCTAGCTTGTAATATTGTTCTCGCATGGAATTAACTGGGGTCATGGAAGGATGCCTGTCCTCCTCTGTACACAGAGCAATGCAATATTTATTTGCAAAGAGGTTTAAAATAATTGCATCACTGGTGTTCACAAACATTGTATTATTTATGAGTTCCCAGAATAAAACAGCAACTTTAAGATTTCTTGTTTCCCACAGTTTAGTGACAGGAATAATTTTTTTTCTTTCAAAGGGGGGCACCAGACCTCCCACACTAGGACAAACTTTTATCAGTCAGGGGTGTGAAAAAACACACCCCATGACAGACCTAAGTTTCACCAACAAAAGTTCCAGTGCGGACAGCGCTATATTGACAGGAGAGCATCTCCCACTGACATAACTACTGCCATTCATTGGGGATGGTTTAATTATGCCAACAGGCGAGCTTTCTCCCATCGGCAGAGAGCGGCAACACGGAAGACCTTACAGTGGCACAGCTGCAGTGGTACGGCTGTGCTGCTGTAAGGTCTGTAGCCTAAAATTAGGTCCATTATATTGTTTGTGGTCCTTTGCAGTGTCATGCTTTCCTTTGCAAAAAATTTATTCACTAACCCAGGATGTGTACAGATTTATTGAATTCAGACTTAAGGTGTGTATTGGAGCCTGCTTCTTATGCAGATTAATTCCTGGTTGATAGCAAGTGGGGTAAACTTGCTTCATACAAAGAGTTTAGTAGCATAAGGGCCACCTGTCGGAGAACACTTTTCACAAAGCAATTACTCAATATGTGACCTATCAGTAGGGCTCCGTATCTGTCACAAAGGTCGCGGAAGTCACAGATTCCATGACTTTCCGCGACCTCCATGTCTTCTGCAGTGGCCAGTGTGACTGACCCCAGGGCCACCCGAGTAGCTGGTCCAAGTGCCAGCTGCTCAGGTGGTCCTGGGGACAGCCACTCCAGATTTAGCCAGGGATATTTATAGTACAAGTCATGGACAGGTCACACGATCATGAATTTTTGTTTATTGCCCATGGCCTGTCCATGACTTTTATTAAAAATACACATGACTAAATTGTAGCCTTACCTATGAGTCCTCATCCTCAAAGAAAACATGCACAACTCTTTCAAAAGACAAGCCTGGGAGCTTAAATTCATAACTCTGCTAGACACTACAAATCATGGGCTGAATAGAGATATTGGATTTATGGCTCATTACAAAAGTCTGTAAACCACTAACCCCCTCTTTTTGTCCTATGACTGCAGATATGCTAATAAGCCACTCTACCTTGAATGGTCCCTTAGAATATGTGCTAACTACTTTTGCTAAACAGTCTCGTCCACTTTGCATTTAGCTCTGACCCTCGGAATACCTTTCCCAGACCTGAAGAAAAGCTCTGTGCTTCAAAAGTTTGTATCTCTAAAGTACACATACAGTGTTTCAGCTGTACAGCTGCACCGATGCAGCTGTGCTGCTGCAGCGCATCTGGTGAAGACACTATGCCAACAGGAGAGAGCTCTCCCATCGGCATAATACAACCACCTACTTGAGTGGCTCTCCCGCTGACAGGACTGTCCAACTGGCACTTATTTCATTGTAATTTATTTCACTTTAGGGGGGTGGTTTATTCATGCCCCTGAGCAATATAAGTTATGCCGACATAAACTGTAGTGTAGACATAGCTTAACCAACAGAAGTTGGTCCAATAAAAGATATTACCTCACCCACCTTGTCTCTAACATCCTGGGACTGATACAGCTACAACTACACTGCATAAAATTTGGCAGTCAGTTTTATATTGATGCTGAAGCTTCCCACTGTATCTTGGGTTGTAAATGTGTTTTTGAAAGATTAATAGTTGTAAAGTACCATGCGTAGACTTCTTTTTATTAAAAAAGACACTAGAAAATGCAGCAGAGCTGATCGCTAGTGAGTCCTTGTTAGTGAGAATTGCACAAAACATGCACAATCATTCTCCAAATCCTTATAAAAAATTTACTGTTGGAAAATTCTTTCACATAAATATAAACCTGGTAAAGCAGTTTTATGGCCACACTGAAACAAAGAGGGGAAATATTCAAAGTCATCCACAAGATTGAAAATGTGCAATACTAACCTCCAAAAGAATACAAGTGGCAGATCCTCTGAAGTCTGAGAAACGTGTGCAGCAAATTTCATTTTTCAGGATGACTGTACCTTCCTACGGAGAGTATCAGCAACTACTTATTAGTTTCAAAAGGCTCTGTCAAGGTGTCTGGAGCACAATCTATCTACACTAGAGTCAAGGAAAAGCACCAGAACATGAGGGAAACCAGTAATGGGATGGGGGTGAGGTGAAGGCGGGGAGGGAAAGTATAATACTTTACAGGAGGTAGGGCGTGTGTGTGTAATACTTGCGTAAGTGTTTAAAACAGATAGACATCATTACCCTCATTTTCCAGCCAAGTGAAATACTTTGTATTTATGTTGCACTCTTGTCTGTAGGTCTCAGTGGCGAGAAGGAGGAAGATAAACATTTGTATCTGAATATAACAAAGGAGGTAATTGAAGCCCAGAGAAGCTAAGTGACTTGCCCAAGTGCATCAATGACAAAGGCCTGGTCTACACTACGACTTTAATTCGGATTTAGCTGCTTTAATTCGAATTAACGCTTGACCCGTCCACACAACGAAGCCATTTAATTCGAATTAAAGAGCCCTTTAATTCGATTTCTGTACTCCTCGACGAGAGGAGTAGCGTCAAAATCGGTATTGTTAATCCGAATTAAGGTTAGTGTGGCCGCAATTCGATGTTATTGGCAATTAGATGTTATTGGCTACCCACAATGCAATGCTCTGGAAATCGATGCTACTACGGTAGCTTGGACGCACACCATAACATAAGAACATAAGAACATAAGAAAGGCCGTACTGGGTCAGACCAAAGGTCCATCTAGCCCAGTATCTGTCTACCGACAGTGGCCAATGCCAGGTGCCCCAGAGGGAGTGAACCTAACAGGCAATGATCAAGTGATCTCTCTCCTGCCATCCATCTCCATCCTCTGACGAACAGAGGCTAGGGACACCATTCTTACCCATCCTGGCTAATAGCCATTTATGGACTTAGCCACCATGAATTTATCCAGTCCCCTTTTAAACATTGTTATAGTCCTAGCCTTCACAACCTCCTCAGGTAAGGAGTTCCACAAGTTTACTGTGCGCGGCGTGAAGAAGAACTTCCTTTTATTTGTTTTAAACCTGCTGCCTATTAATTTCATTTGGTGACCCCTAGTTCTTGTATTATGGGAATAAGTAAATAACTTTTCCTTATCCACTTTCTCAACATCACTCATGATTCCGAATTAATGGTGCCTAGTGTGGCCGAATACATTCGAATTTATAAAATCGGTTTCCTAAATTCGAATTATATAAATTCGGATTAATCCTGTAGTGTAGACATACCCAAAGTCAGGCATAGAACTCAGGTTTTCTGACTGCCACCTGATGGTCAGTTTACTACTCTGCAAATGCCCCTAAGAGTATGTCTACCTTGCAGCTGGGAACAAGCATCACACATGAGATAGACTCACACTAGCTCCGCTGGAGCTGCTGTGCTAAAAATAGCAGTGTGGACATTGTGGCATAGTGGACAACCCAGGCTAGCCTCCCAAAATACAAACCTGCCTGACCCCCTGGGTCCGTACTTGAGTGGCTAGTCCATGCTGCAACATCCACATTGCTATTCTGAGCATGTTCCCAGCTGCAGTGTAAACATACCCAAAGTGAGTTACCCAAGGCAACTGTGACAGCCTGCTCTGTCTCTTGAAAATATTTTTGGTGTTTTTTTTTTTTTTTAACACTGCTAAATTCTTCCTTTGTCTGTTTTCTTCCTGAGTCATCGCAGCACACCTACTATCTTTACCTGTTTTCTGGGGACGGGCAAGTGGACAAACAGGCAAATGCATACTCTTGAGTAAAGGTTAATGTAGGTCAAAGAGCGGGGATGCCCACATGGACCATGGACCAACCACTTTTTGGCCAGGTTAAACCTGAGTGGTACGGCACCCTGATGTGTTGGGTCACAGTGCCACTCACTCAGATCTGGAGGGGGTGGCTCTGGGCCAGGAAAATCAAGTTGCTGGTGGTGGAGGGTGGGGGTGTCTGAGAGTGGAAGAGGAGGGTTTGGGGGTTGTGTAGCAGTTATGCACACACTTTAAAGTGGTGGTCTGCAGCTCCTCGTTAATGCTGGTGTTGCTAGGCTGACAATGACTGGTAGAGCCTGAGCCATCGGAAACCTGATGAGAAAGTTGAGGTTTGGAGCTGGCTAGTGAGCCCAATACCTTTTTTTTTTTTTTTTTTGGCTAAGATTCCTATGCCTTTATTTTATCTCCTTTGTTATTGGGGCTACTAACAGATCTAGATGCTATGGAGTGATCTATTTACATATCTTTGGAGCTGTGTGTTTGTATTTTTGTCATGGCAGTTTTATTGATTATCTTAAAGTAATTCCCAGAGGATTAATTCACAAACAATTTGTTTGCAAAAGAAACTAAATTTTGTAATATGCAAAAGGAATAATTTGACCATCAGCAACAGAGACATAAATGTCTCAACAATAAGCCCTGATGTAGTCCTGATTTCTGTGAATGTATTAGTTGAAATTGTTTGAAATACTCAAACACATTTCAGGCTAGGGATTGTTTGTAAACTGTTCATTTTAACTGTTAGTTGACTGGACACGCAACATGAATAACAATCACATGGTGTTTTTTTCCTCTTCATGACTGAATGACTGAAATGGGAAGATTGTGAATAATACACTACCAGTATGAATGTTTGATGAATAAACATTCCGCTGCTGGAACAGAAGGGGATGGAATCATGGCAATAGCACAGAACAGCCATATTTTAACAGGAGGTGAAGATGGAAGGTCATACAAGCAAAGGTTAAATATTAGTTCAGTCTGTAATTTATTGGACTCAGTAGTGTTCCAGTGTTCTGTACTGTGCAGTTACATCATGGATGAATTTGGCAACCCATGTCTCTTTGAAAAGAGTAGCTTTCCCTAGTGTTTTGACCAATATTCCCACTCTCCAGAAACAAGTTTCAACATCCACTGTTGTCTGAGCAGTTGCTGAACACATAATGGCTGCTCAGTTTGCCTGCACAGTCACAGCACCACTGGCACTTAACTCATTAAGATGTAAAGCTACTCTTTAATACATTAAGCAGGAAACTCTCTATATACAACACAGTTCTGTTCTATTCTTCTGAGGACTTTTCAGCAGAGACTGGCATTGTGTCATTTCATGTTAAATGACTGTATTGTGTTATGTGGCACAGTGAGTGACATTCTCTGCCAAAATAATGAAATGGAAGTTTACTGTCAAAGATACGAAGTAGGTTTATTTTCCACCAGTGAAAGCCATCATTAGCTGATAAGTGTTTTCTTAGCTGCAATCTTCAATTCAAACCAATTCATGTTGAGCTGATGGTAATGAGTTTGACCATCTTCAACTCTTAAGCAGTGTTTGGAGCACTTCTAGAGCAAATTGTCTAGAGGTAAATAGAGCATACATATTTCCTGCTACAGTCAGTCTAATCTACTGGGAGGCTTTCAGATTATTAACTGTCTAATTTATATTGTCTTTCATTCAAAGATGTCTAGATAATTTTAGTCATTGCCTCCTGTTGCCATGTGTATTGTGGTAATGCCCAGAAGAGGCACTCAAGATCGGGCTACGTTGTAGATGCTGCACCAAGATGCAGGAAAACATGGTCTCTGCTCCCAAAGAGCGTTCAGTCTTAATTGCAGTGGGCTATGTGTCTTCCCATTTGTTCATCTAGAAACTGAACATGTCAACAGGATGCACAGTATATTCCTCTCATGCCTGTTCAGCTCTAATAGTGCTCACATGGCCACTTTCACTGTCTGGGCTTGCTAGTACTGCTGTCAGGCTAGATTTTCCTAGACCCCTCCAGTCCCTGTGTGAGGGCTGAGAAGAGATGCAGGAGAGGTCCTTGTCCCCTCTCTCTCCTATGTATGGCTAGGTACAAACTAGCTCAGAATATATATGTGAGAGTTAGGCCTGGTCTACACTACACCTTTAATTCGGATTTAGTGGCTTTAATTCGAATTAACTCTGGAACCGTCCACACAACGAAGCCATTTAATTCGAATTAAAGGGCCCTTTAATTCGATTTCTGTACTCCACCCCGACGAGCGGAGTAGCGCCAAAATCGAATTTGTCAATTCGAATTAGCGTTAGTGTGGCCGCAATTCGATGTTATTGGCCTCCAGGAGCTATCCCACAGTGCACCATTGTGACCGCTCTGGCCAGCAATCTGAACTCGCATGCACTGGCCAGGTGGACAGGAAAAGCCCCGGGAACATTTGAATTTCATTTCCTGTTTGCACAGCGTGGAGAGCACAGGTGACCACAGAGAGCTCATCAGCACAGGTAACCATGCAGGCTGATAATCGAAAAAGAGCACCAGCATGGACCGTACAGGAGGTACTGGATTTGATCTCTATATGGGGAGAGGATTCAGTGCTAGCTGAACTGCGTTCGAAAAGACGAAATGCCAAAACTTATGAAAAAATTTCCAAGGGCATGATGGAGAGAGGCCACAATAGGGACACAGATCAGTGCCGCGTGAAAGTCAAGGAGCTCAGACAAGCCTATCAAAAAGCAAAGGAGGCAAACGGTCGCTCCGGGTCAGAGCCGCGGACATGCCGCTTCTACGCTGAGCTAAATGCATTTCTAGGGGGGGCCGCCACCACTACCCCACCTCTGACTGTGGATTCCGAGCTGGGGATAATCTCATCAGGTACACCTGATGATTCCATGGAAGGGGAAGAGGAGGAGGAGGAGGACGAGCTGGCAGAGAGCACCCAGCTCTCCGTTCTCCCCAACAGCCAGGAACTGTTTCTCACCCTGACTGAAGTACCCTCCCAAGCCTCCCAAGCCAGCACCCAAGACCATGACCCCATGGAAGGGACCTCAGGTGAGTTTACCTTTTAAAATATAAAACATGGTTTAAAAGCAAGCATTTTTAATGATTAATTTGCCCTGAGCACTTGGGATGCATTCGCAGCCAGTACAGCTACTGGAAAAGTCTGTTAACATGTCTGGGGATGGAGCGGAAATCCTCCAGGGACATCTCCATGAAGCTCTCCTGGAGGTACTCCAAAAGCCTTGCCACAAGGTTTCTGGGCAGTGCAGCCTTATTCCGTCCTCCATGGTAGGACACTTGACCACGCCATGCTAGTAGCAAGTAATCTGGTATCATTGCCTGACAGAGCCTGGCAGCGTATGGTCCCGGTGTTTGCTGGCATTCAAGCAACATCCGTTCTTTATCTTGCTGTGTAATCCTCAGGAGAGTGATATCGCTTAGGGTAACCTGGTTGAAATAAGGGAATTTAATTAAGGGGACTGAGGTGGCCGTTCCTACTGGGCTGTTTGCCTGTGGCTGAAAAGAAATCCTTCCCTGCATTTAGCCAAGTGCAAGGGGGGGGGGGAGGATTGGCCCAGAGTTTTTCGCGTTTTGCTAGCAGGGATCTTCCCTGATACCAGCCACGCGGTGGGGGGAGGGATAAAGCACTCATCCCAGAGAATTCATGGCGGGTGGGGGGGGGGGGTGTTAGTTTGGTTCCTGCAGGGATCTTCCCTGATACCAGCCACGCGGTGGGGGGAGGGATAAAGCACTCATCCCAGAGAATTCATGGCGGGTGGGGGGGGGGGTGTTAGTTTGGTTCCTGCAGGGATCTTCCCTGATACCAGCCACGCGGTGGGGGGAGGGATAAAGCACTCATCCCAGAGAATTCATGGCGGGTGGGGGGGGGGGGTGTTAGTTTGGTTCCTGCAGGGATCTTCCCTGATACCAGCCACGCGGTGGGGGGAGGGATAAAGCACTCATCCCAGAGAATTCATGGCGGGTGGGGGGGGGGGGTGTTAGTTTGGTTCCTGCAGGGATCTTCCCTGATACCAGCCACGCGGTGGGGGGAGGGATAAAGCACTCATCCCAGAGAATTGGATGGGGGGGGGGTGTTAACCTTCAGCAGCAGAAAACAAGCTAACAGGAAAACTGCAGCACAACGGGCTTTGCTTGGTATGTGGGAAAGCAGGGCGCAGAAGCCTAAAGACAGTGGCTTACCATGGCAGCATGCAAGGTGAATTCTGTTGCCCCGACCTGCGTCTGTGATGTCTAGCAGCAAAGCCACAGGCACTCAATATTAAGAGGCAAAATGCGACCTTGCACAGAAATCACATGTGCTATGTAATGTGAATAGTATACACCGTGAAAGAGTATAAGCATTGTTCTGAAAAATGTATCTTTTAAAAAAATTCTCTCCTTTTTTCACTCCCTCCAGCAGGTGCAAATGTTTCAAGCCTCCCTCCTCCTTCCCGAAGGCTATCCCAGATAAGGCGTCGTAAAAAAAAAACGAGAGAAGAGATGTTTTCCGAAATCATGCAATCCACCAGGAATGAAAGAGCTCATCTGAATGAGTGGAAGGAGACGGTTTGCAAGTATAGGAAAGAAGCCAGTGACCGTGAGGACAGGAGGGACCAACGTGAGGACATGAGGGACCAACGTGAGGACAGAAGGGACCAACGTGAGGAGAGGAGAGACGCTCGAGATGAGAGGTGGCGGCAGGAAGATCAGAGGAGTCGGGAAGCAACGCTGGGGCTGCTGCGTGAGCAAACAGACATGCTCCGGCGTCTGGTGGAGCTTCAGGAACGGCTGCTGGAGAACCGAGTGCCGCTACAGCCCCTGTATAACCCCCCTACCTCCTCACCATGTTCCATAGCCTCCACACCCAGACGTGTAAGAACACGGGGGGGGAGGCTCCATACACCCTCCCATTCCACCCCAGTGGACAGCCCAAGCAAAAGGCTGCCATTTTTTTAACCTTTTTTTACTGGGCTTTTCCTTCCCGCAGATCCTCCTCCCAAACCCCACTCAGGTTCTGTGCCGCTACAGCCCCTGTATAACCCCCCTACCTCCTCACCATTTTCCATAGCCTCCACACCCAGATGTGTAAGAACACGGGGGGGGGAGGCTCCGTACACCCTCCCATTCCACCCCAGTGGACAGCCCAAGCAAAAGGCTGCCATTTTCTTAACCTTTTTTTACTGGGCTTTTCCTTCCCGCTGATCCTCCTCCCAAACCCCACTCAGGTTCTCTCCCTCTTTTTCTAATCAATTCATAAAGAATAAATGATTTTTAAACAATGGTGACTTTATTTCCTTTGAAAGCAAGCTGGGGGAAGGGGGAGGGTGGGTTCCTTACAGAGAATGAGTCAATAAAGGGGGCGGGTTTTCAGGAAGGATAAACAAACATAAATTTCACACTGTAGCCTGGCCAGTCATGAAACTGGTTTTCAAAGCTTCCCTAATGCGCAGCGCTTCATCGTGTGCTCTTCTAATCGCCCTGGTGTCTGGCTGCGAGTAATCAGCAGCCAGGCGATTTGCCTCAGCCTCCCACCCTGCCATAAAGGTCTCCCCCTTGCTCTCACAGAGATTGTGAAGCACACAGCAAGCAGTAATAACAATGGGGATATTGGTTTGGCTGAGGTCTGAGCGAGTCAATAAGGATCGCCAGCGACCTTTTAAACGGCCAAATGCACATTCTACCACCATTCTGCACTTGCTCAGCCTGTAGTTGAACAACTCCTGACTCCTGTCCAGGCTGCCTGTGTATGGCTTCATGAGCCATGGCATTAAGGGGTAGGCTGGGTCCCCAAGAATAACAATTGGCATTTCAACATCCCCCACGGTTATTTTCTGGTCCGGAAAGTAAGTCCCTTGCTGCAGCCGTTTAAACAGATTGGTGTTCCTGAAGACGCGAGCGTCATGAACCCTTCCCGGCCAGCCCACATGGATGTTGGTGAAACGTCCCTTGTGATCCACAAGTGCTTGCAGCACCATTGAGAAGTACCCCTTGCGGTTTATGTACTGGGTACCCTGGTGCTCCGGTGCCAAGATAGGAATATGGGTTCCATCTATCGCCCCACCACAGTTAGGGAATCCCATTGCAGCAAAGCCATCCACTATGACCTGCACATTTCCCAGAGTCACTACCTTTCGTAGCAGCACCTCCGTGATTGCTTTGGCTACTTGCATCACAGCAGCCCCCACAGTAGATTTGCCCACTCCAAATTGATTCCCGACTGACCGGTAGCTGTCTGGCGTTGCAAGCTTCCACAGGGCTATCGCCACTCGCTTCTCAACTGTGAGGGCTGCTCTCATCTTGGTATTCTGGCGCTTCAGGGCAGGGGAAAGCAAGTCACAAAGTTCCATGAAAGTGCCCTTACGCATGCGAAAGTTTCTCAGCCACTGGGAATCGTCCCACACCTGCAACACTATGCGGTCCCACCAGTCTGTGCTTGTTTCCCGGGCCCAGAATCGGCGTTCAAAGCCTATAACCTGGCCCATTAACATCATAATCTCCAAAGCACCGGGGCCCGCGGTCTCAGAGAATTCTGTGTCCGTGTCCATGTCCTCATCACGCTGGTCGCTGCGCTGCAATCGCCGCCTCCTCCTCCTCCTCGCCTCTTTTTTCTGGTCCTGTGTAAGCATAAACTCCACGAGAAAGCGCGAGGTGTTTATAATGTTCAAGACTGCGTTCTGGAGCACAACGGGATCCATGCTTGATGCAGAATGGAGTCTGCAGAGTTCACTCAGGAAAAAAGGCGCGAAATGGTTGTCTGCCGTTGCTTTCAGGGAGGGAGGGGGAGGCTGTACCCAGAACTACCTGCGACAATGTTTTTGGCCCCATCATGCACTGGGGTCTCAACCCAGAATTCCAAGGGGGGTGGAGACTGCGGGAACTATGGGATAGCTATGTAAAAGCTACCCACAATGCAACGCTCTGGAAATCGATGCTACTATGGTAGCTTGGACGCAAACCACCGAATTAATGGTGCCTAGTGTGGCCGAATACATTCGATTTTACAAAATCGGTTTCCTAAATTCGAATTATATAAATTCGAATTAATCCTGTAGTGTAGACATACCCTTAGAGTGTTAAGAAGGGACAAAAGAGAGTGTTTATTGGGTGAGCTTTAAAAACATGAATTGGTGACTCAGTGAGGAAAGGAAGAAGCAGCAATTAAGACCAATTTCCAACACTGGGAATGAAGGAGGAAGAAGAAGGAAGGAGATAGAAGTGGTTAAGGTGAAAAGAGCAGAGTGAGCAGGAAAAGGAGTAGCTGGATATGACGTCAGAGAGAATGGAGTGAATCCATGGTGAGTTTTGAAGTCAGAGGATAATTTTGAATGCAATCATTATGATCCTTCATCTAAATAAAAAATTGTTGCAAACTTTCCAGATATTAAATAGCTCTCACTAATTAATCTCATAATTCAATGCAACCTTATAACACACTGTCGTTTTTTTTAAAAGGCTTTTGAATAAGGAACAAGTTATAGCTGAAGTCATATGCTACCTTTGTAAATTTCATTTTAAAGCACTGATGTGTTCTCTGAATGGGACTGAATCATAGAAATAACCAAATCTAGGAGCTATCTGTGTATGCCAGAAGAAGGACAGGAGATACTGGATGTGGTTTAATTAGCCTGCAATTTTATTCCTAAATGTCTGGGAGTACCCAGCAGATAAAATTGTACAGTGCAGGTAATCCTATAATCATTTACATATACCCGGGGGTTGGGGGTCTACTGTCAGCCCTCCTCCTTTACTCATCCTGGTCCCCAGCTGCTGTGACCTTGGTATACACCCTCGAATGAGGGTTAGGGTGGGGTTGGGGCTACAAAGGCGGGTGGGGGTTGGCTCCCTGCTGTACCATTCATAGAAGTGCTGACTATCTCCTTTAAATCTTTTACTAATCCATTTATCTGATCACTGTATGCCATCCTTACGGTATACCTGCACTGGACATCTGCCCCCCACCCACATACTGTGACACACTGTACCTCAAAATAGCATCCTGTAACCTCCATATTCATAATTTGTATATGGTGGTGATATATTATACAAAGCATACCATGTAAGATATCATAGGAAAAGTCACGGTCTACTAAACCCATTGTTCTGTCAAAATATGTATATCATTAGTATGTATGAAGTTGAGATTTTGCTGTATGGTTGTTATTGAAATATCTGGGAGTTGTCCACGCTAATTCTCCAGTGACAACAACAAAGGCGGGCATTAAATGACCATTAATCAGCAGGGGAGTTGTAAACCATGGATTTACAATTCTGCAAGAGAGTTTGGCAAACACAACACAATGGGATATGCTCAAATCTATGTCTGTGAATACACAACGAACCTTACAATGGCACAGCTGTACCACTGCAGCTGCGCCGCTGTAAGGTCTCCCACGTTGCCGCTCTATGCTGACAGGAGAGAGCTCTCCTGCCAGCATAATTTAACCATCTCCAACGAGCGGTGGTAGCACTGTTCACACTGGCACTTTTGTCGGTGAAACTTATGTCAATTCAGGGAGGTGGGTTTTTTACACTCCTGACCAACAATTGTTTTACCAACAAAAGTGCTAGTGTAGATAAAGCCTATGACTCAGTTGCACAAGACCACACCAGAAGGTTTGCTCAACTCTGGGACAAGCCCAAAGCCCACCAGGACAAATCTGGGCTACTGTTTTCCAGGCACTTAGACTGAGGATATAAAATAGGGGACAGTGGCATCATACTTTTACCTTTCTCCTACTCTACCTATGCTGAAGGCAACAAGAATGCTGGGGAGACAAAGATTTGAACTGAGGAGACCTATCCTAGGCTTAAAGGGAAAGCCTGCATATTAAGGACTGTAACCTACCTTCAAACATCCAGTGGTGAGGAAAATTGCTTCATCCAAATACTGCTTAGTCTAATAATGTTTAGGATTTAGACTGTGTGCTTACTTTTTATTTTCTTTGGTAACTGTCTCTGCCTTTTATGCCTACCACTTATAATAACTTAAAATCTACCTTTCTGTAGTCAATAAACTTATTTTAATATTTTATCCTTACCAGTGAGTTTGTCTAAAGTGTTTTGGAAATCTGCTTAGGTTACAAAGACTGGTGCATGTCCACTTTTCCTTTGATGAAGTGGTGAACTAATTAATAAACTCAAGGTCTTGAGCAATGCAAGATGGCATATTCCTGGGGTGCAAGGTTGGGGTATTGGGAGATTTGTTTGCCTTTTTCTGTGTATGGTTCATGAGGGACTTGGGGAGCCTTCATGCAACTTAGCTGGTTGTACTTATACATGCTGGTGGCTGAGTGATAACAGCGCCTGGATGGGTTCACTGCTTGTCACTGGTAAAGCATTGGGCGAGACAGAGCTGTGGGCTGAAGGGACGGAACAGGAGAGGGGCTCCAGTCACAGAGTTCCAGCCAGGGCCAAAAGTTCTGCCGTGGTCCCAGCCAAGGCCGAGAGCTCAACTCTGACTGTGGTCAAGCTCTCAGCCCCCCTCCCCTGCCCCAGATGGGGCCATTGGGGGGGGGGAGGGCTTAGACCAGCGAGTGGGGGTGTGGCCTCAACTAGAAGAGGAGGGGCAGTGGGCTAGCCTCCCCAAGGGGAAGCTTCACCCATTGCCCATAGAGACAATCCAGGCTGGAGAGTGAAGGGAGCACAGTGGTCCCACAGTTCCAGATTGTACCCCGGGGATGTTGTCACATTTATGTCATGGATTGCAACATCATAGCCTAAACTCTATTTCATTTTTTGCCCCAACTAAGCCTGCAAATGACTATGAAGAAGGTGAAAAAAAAATCACGCCTTGGCCAATCTCCTGTCCCCTGATAAAGGAGCGACTAACATGATACCCACAGTGGATCATGACAAAAACCTGGTATTTAACTATTTTCATGGGTGGGAGGGTGGGCACTGCTCTTCCTGGTCCAGGTAAAAGAGGTCTTTGCCTGCACTGATGTGGATATAAGTAGCCCCCCGTCTTTTCCGGTCACCTGGGGAGGATGGGTCAGCGTCCTCACGCTAACCTGGTATCAAACTGCTGTACCAAGTAACTCTCTGGCTCTCTAGCCATTACAGGGGCAACACGTATTTTTGGACAAGCCAGCAGCGGCCCCTACCACTTAATGTGTGGTGAGTCATTCTCAATGTGATCTTTCATTATGTGCCTTTGATGCCTAACAGTGACTAATTATAAAAGCAGAAAGTGAGCTGCCTACCAAAATCCTCAGATAACCTCTCATATGCAAGATTCTCAAACCTGTAACCTAGACCTTAGAGGAACTCAGGTGAAACACTTTGTGGAGCTGACCTCAAAAAGCTTTTCTTGCTCCATTAAACACACTGTCCCCATTGGCAAAGAAAATACTGAGTGTTTTCCAAACTTCGCTTTCATAGTGTGCCTGCCAAAAACTCAAGCACAATGAAATTCAAACTGTGGTAGACAATGACACAGTGTATAATAAGCCAAATTAAAGACCACAAGTACAAGGAGATGTAAATTAATACACTCTAGTAGTCTTTAAAAGTTCTGAAGGAATAACAAAGCAAATTTTGTGTGAGAGAAAAGGATGTGTTATGACCACTTCCTAGAAATTAATCCTATCAGACTGCTTTTGGAATGAGTGTACAGATTGGAAACAGGAGACAGAAATGTGAAAGTTTTCTTTCCTATGCTTCCCAAGCAGGACTTCCTGTACAATGTCCAAGAGGTGATTCCTGTTACATTAGTATCTGTTTCTTCACTGAGAAATGTTGGGTGCTTTGAACAAACCTATTAGTTATCTGTGTGTCGTTTTTCTTTTGTGTTAAAATGTAATTAATTCAATTAAAGGAAAAAACAAGATTAATAAGATTGGGAAGCAGGAAAGGAATCCATTACATATGACTTTGATAAAGGGTTGCATTCTTTGCAGTAAGGAGAGCCTTTATGATGTCCCCTACATCAATGTAGCCCCAAGTACACAGCTAAAGCGAGGCTGGTAGACTTGTGTGAATCCTTCATAGAGGAGTGATAGTATAGTCTAAATGGAGTCTTGGGGTGCATGGATCAATGTTCATGTTGCACTCTCCATCAGTACCAGGTCAGAGAAGCTAATGATCCAGCCAACAGACCAAATTTGGTGATGAATCCTGGTCACATGCTGCCTGAGGCACATTGCACATATGCTAAGAAGAATGGGGTCTTGAGAAATGATGAGGGAGGCAGCAGGCACCCAAGCATCTAGCGCCATGGATAAGCATCTTTATTGTTTTAAATCTAAATAAATAAAATGTGCGTAATCTTTATTCTCATGTGCTATTGCAGTAAGTACTTGCAAGCTGGTGATCTAGACATGTCTGTGCCATTAACTTATGTTTATTACTAATGAACAATGGGTACCCATCATGCTAGATATTGTACCTGCCCCAAGAGCTTAAAACCTAATTAGACTAGACAGACATGGGATGGGGGAAGGGGTTACAACACAGAATCAGAATGAACAGACTGACTGTGACAAACATGTTAGCTACATGATTGGGGAAGGGGTTAATTAGGAGGGGTTATTCTAAATGGAAAGAAAAGTGAAGGGGGAAGAGATGTTGAAAGGAAGGAGGTGAGGGGTACTGGGCAAAAGAGTAAGAGGTACAGGTGTGGAATAGAGATGATGAGAGAGGGGGAAAGGGAGGGGAGAGGGTTGGAGCAAACTGGCAATCAGCACAGGACAGAGAAATTCTGGTCAAAATGGTAGAAAATTCAGTGAAGGACCGGAGGTCCCTGCTTTGGCTGCTTCTGCTCCTACTGTCAGGAGTTTCTGGTTGGTTCCCCTTTGCAGTTTTTTCCCAAGACCACATGACTGGGGAGGGGAGAGGCCACATTGGGCCCCGTGTACCGAGAGTGGCGTTAAGGTTGCCAACCCTCCCGGATTGGCTGGGAGTCTACCGGAATAGGCATGATTTCCCGGTGACTATTGAAAGCAATCCGGGAGATTTTAATAGGCCGCTAAAAGTCCAGTTGGCATTGCAGCGGAGCTAAGCCAGGCTCCCTACCTGCCTTGGCTCCACGTAGCTCCCATAAGCAGCCGGAATATCCAGCTCCTAGGTGCAGGGGTGGCCAGGGGGCCTCTGCAGTGCCCTGGCCCCGGAACCACGGCCAATGGGAGCTGTGGGGCTGGTGCTGCGGGACGGGGCAACACACAGAGCTACCTGGCCACCTCTGAAGCTAGGAGACGGAGGGACACATCAGTCACTTCCGGGAGCTGCCCAAGGTAAGTGCCACTCGATTGGAGCCCACACCCCTCACCCCTCCTGCACCCCAACCGCCTGCCCCAGCCCTGAGCCCCGCCCTGCACCCAAATTCCCTCTCACACCCCGCACCCCAACCGCCTGCCCCAGCCCTGAGCCCACTCCTGCACCCCAAACCTCTCATCCCCAGCCCCACCCCAGAGCCTGCACCCCCAGCCAGAGCTCTCACCCCCTCCTGCATCCCAACCCTCTGCCCCATCCTGGAGCCACCTCTCACACGCTGAACACCTCATTTCTGGCCCCACCACAGAGCCCGCATCCCCAGCCAGAGCCATCACCCCCTCCTGCACCCCAACCCCCTGCCCCAGCACGGTTAAAGTGAGTGAGGGTGGAGAAGAGCGAGCGACGAAGGGAGGGGGATGGAGTGAGCAGGAGGCAGGGCTTTTGAAAAGGGGTGGGTGCGTGGCCTCCGGGAAGGAGCAGGGCAGGATTAGAAAGTTGGCAACCTAAGTGGGATGGGGCTCCCCTACTTAACTGTTAACCATGGTAGGATGCATAATCTATCATTTAATGTATAATTTAGGTATGTGCATATCTGTGCATGCAGTTGTGCAAGTAAACATCTCAATATTTATGCATATGTTACAAACACATTGGAGTACTGAGGACAAAAGAAGCAGCCAGGGCTTATTTGTAATTATTTGTAAAACTCATGTTTTTGTGGGGCAATGACAAGTTTTGCTTTTAATGAAGATCTAAAAGACATGAAATTGCTAATTAGCACTCCTGGTTAGTGTCAGGAAGATCAGCACCCTAGGTCTAAAATGTGCCAGTCTATTAGATCCTGTGATCTTGAGGGAATGTTCGTCTCAAATGGCTGTTGTCTGACATTTTTTGCTAGTTCCACTGAGGTATAATCCTGATGCCTTTAAAAATTCACCCCTACTGTAGAAAGAGAATGCCTTTTTTCTTTTTAATATAGGACCTCAATGTTATTCAATGGAAATCAACCTGCAGGATTCAGGGCCCCTGCAAGGCAGGTGGAATTTTTAAGACTCTGGGAGTGCATACATGCAGTTCAGACCCTGTTAATTTAAGAGTCATATTCAAAGTGCTCAGTATTGGCATAAATCTAGTTCCATTGAAATCAATGGGAGCCTTTCCGTTGATTTAAATGGGTTCAAAGTTATGCCAACACTGAGTATTTGAAAAATCCCACTCTAAATATTTAATTTACACCTCCTGTATTATCTATATATCTCCCTATAGTGTGTGTGTGTGTGTATGTGCATACAGAGGTGGATTAAGATTTACTGGGGGCCTGGGCACAAAGAACATTTGGGCCCCACACCCTGGAGGCCTGTGGGAGATGCCAGGAGGGCTATGGCCCACCCACTTTTTAACATGAGCATAATAGCCTTGGGCAGGTGCAGAACTGCAGCGGCCGCTTGAGACCCCACCCCTTGGGGTGCACTGCCCAGGGTATTAATCCGCCCATTCATTTATCCACCATTGTGTACATATCTTAGAATGAAAGCTTATCTTATAAATAAACTTCTAAAAGGATGTCACTTCATTCTGGCCAGATGGAAGTAAATGAATGGTTCTGATATGCAGTAACTAGTGGTTAAAATGCAGGAAAGTTATGTCTTGTCTTGAAATGTGTCTAGTAATCTAGAAAATTAATTCCCTACCTTCACAAATATTAGTCAATCCTGAGACATTCTGTTACTATATTCGTGGGTTATCATTTACAGTTGCTGACCTCTTCTTATCTAGAAACAAAGTGTGAAACTCTACTGTAGACCTCAGAATTAATCTTGTCAGTACCCTCCTGTTCTAT
This sequence comes from Emys orbicularis, assembly GCF_028017835.1. Classification (NCBI taxonomy): domain Eukaryota; kingdom Metazoa; phylum Chordata; order Testudines; family Emydidae; genus Emys; species Emys orbicularis. The sequence continues at coordinate 186,309,262 of NC_088685.1, forward strand.
TTTACTTTATTTTAAACTTTTGATCATCCCTTGAGACCCTTTTTGGTGTTCAGTTTTTGCAATGCTTACATCACATGTTGCCAGAAGGTCTGAGCAAGCAAATTGCTTATGCTAGAAAATGAATGATATAGCACAGTGTGACCAAAAAAAGCTAAACATGCTCTTTTATTTGTTAGTGTAGAGCAGTCCTTATTCCTAGAGAAGCACTAAAAATATTATTTTGTTGTTCAGTTTTCTATTTTGGTGCATGGCCATGTTGTGAGTTCTAGTTATCCTTTGCTTCTGTATTTAATCCTATCTATGGAGGAAAATTGAAAGTATCAATTTCTAACTGCTTACTGGAAATGTTAAATATTCACTCTTTTGGAAGGGAGTGTTGTTTAGTGGTGAAAGTGAGGAAGTGGAACTCAGAGCTCTGGCTTGCTCTGCAACCTTTGGCAAATGTTTTATGGCTCAGTGCATAACTAGTGCAGGGATGGGCACTTCAGAAACATCTTTAGATTGCCACTCAAACTTCTCTGTGACTCCCTTTATCTGTAATGTGGGAAGTCTAAGGTCCTCATAGGAAACATGTGAGACTTTATTATTTTGAAAGTGATTTGAGATCCTTAATTGAAAGGCAATATGTTTAATGTGCTTTTTTTTATTTGATTGCTATGAAATCTACAAAAATAATAATCCCCAACTGGTCTAAAGCATAACTAGTGTCTACACGAGTGTCTCTAAACCTTTACAGTTAAAAATGTCACAGTCCCTTCTACATTTACTATCAAATTAACAGTGCTTAAAAAAGGAGAGGGAACCCCACACAATGTATTTCTCTGCGCTAACCAGGCTGCAGCTTGACTATGGCCTGTTGGCTATTCAGTGGCCAGCACTGTAAAGATGGGGCTTCTCATACGACACCTCTGTTTATTCTTAATTTCCTATAACCTCCCACTTTCCAGTGTTACAACAAACTCAGAACAAAGCTTCAACCTTCTATCAGGACTATAAACAACTGTAAACAGAGGCTCTACTCACTCCCTTCCCACAGCTTCTCCCTTACCCATCACCCAAGCCTTTCTTTTCCTTACTTCCCTTATTTTCTCTTCCCCTCCATTCAGCTTTTTCCTATGCTTGTCCATCTTCACCTCTTAAGTTCATCTTAAAGAAGAATGGTTCTCAACTGGCTGTGCTGGGTGCCAGTGATTGTGCTGGCACTAGTGCAATTTCTTCTAGTGTCGTCCGAATCACAGAGCAGTGGCACAGCAAGCTGTTGATCTTCAAGGTGGGGATACCCATTGTGAAAACAGGAAGGGAGGCATTAAGACATTGGTGGGTATCCGTATCCTTCATCAATGCCAAAAGGAGCACTGGACTGGGGAAAGAATCTGCATGCCAGTGTGCTAAAACACGCATTTTAAACAGTTGGTACAATACATTGCAGATTTAATACAGCATTTCCCCTTTTACTCTACTTGTTGTTAACATTTATGGCAGTCAGGACAGTGTGCTGCTTGTTACATACATTATAGTCTTCTGTTGTGTGGAAACAAATTACTCTGTGCTTAAAAATAGGTAATTGCTTCTTGTGTCTAATTGATTTTTAGAAATTACAATGCAGATTTGATTGAAGAAAGCTTTTGTGCTACCTGCAGTTGGTTTCATGCAATGCATTTGTATGAAGCAGAGCCACACAGCCTTATACCACCACTTTGCCTGTGATTTAGTGGGAAATATTCAGGGTTCTTTATGGCTTCTAAACCTGGCAGAATGTATCTTCTCCCATAGAAGCAGTATGACAATGACATCTATTTTACTGCAGTAACATGACCTGACTGTTAAATTGTTGGCTATCTTTCAGCAATAGATAAAATGGTGGTAGATTTCAGGTTAGGAACTAAAATGTGTTTGGTAAACAAAGGATACATATTGTTGCAGTGGATTGAGTTCTGTCCCCCGTGCCACCTCTTACTGTTACTAGGGGCTTGAACAGGTCAAATTGAAAGTAGGATTTGGCTCTTTTGCTTTCAACTCTGTATTTAGACTGGCTTGCTTATATTACAGTCCCACTCTTGATGATTGAGAATTGTTCACAAAAATGTGGATTATTATTATCATTAAACATTTATATTGTGGTGGTTTCTAGATGCTGCAGTAAGGTTGGACTCTCTTGTGCTCGACCCTGTGCAAAGAGAAAATGACACTCACTTGCTAAAGAGCTTTGTAATCTAAATCATAATGATAAGAAGCACAGGTTACAATTAATCTAATTAATGGCTGAGATTTTTAAGTGTGTTGCTCCCTTCTCTATATACTGGTTTCGGTACTTTCATGCATAAAATCCTGCTATCCTCATTTGTAATCCAATGCTTACCTCTACTGTGTCTAATTGTAAAAGCTACAAACCATCTCCTGTTGACAGGGTTATACTTTTCTAATTTATAAGTAGCTAAAGGAGACACTCCGTATTAATTATTTTCATCATATAAGAAAGACAATCAGATGAAAACATGCATGCAACTTGCACTTTGATAGAGAGAGTTCAGGTCTGCTTCTCTGTCCCTTAAATGGCTGAGAAATCCTGCAGCTGCCATATTGTAGTCATCACACTAGAATTCATCATCTACATTCCCTGCAGAGTTCAGTTCTTCTACTGCTGTGCTGCTGTGTCACTGCTTGCATGCACAGTACACTCTGGAAATTCTGATATAAATTTGGTTAGAGTGACTGCTTTGCTTTCCTCATTTTTTCTCTTTATCTAGCAATTTTATCAGATTTGAAAAATAAATTAAGAACCTGAGTTTGACACTATTTTCCCCAAAGACAACAAGTGAGTGGGCATGAATGTATCTCCCTCCTCCCCCGATACGCCTGTGATTTATTTTAGTATACTGAGTTTTCCCTGGGCTTTATCCAGGGAATGGGAGCTTTGACATTGACTTGGTAAAATTTCATTTTTTGAAATTTACTATACAGAATTTGTAAATGTTAACAGGTTATTTATATAATTGATATATTTATCCTACAATACAAGGGGGTTGATTTAATTTTTAGTGGAAACTAGAATCAAAATCCACATAAGTTAAAGGAGTAAATATGTATTTTTTTCTTGATTCTATATTACTGTAAATATAGAGTAATTAAAAAAATCACTAGGGCTAGACTCTCAGCTGGTATGAATCAGCCAAGGCTGTACTCTTCCATGAACATTGAGGAACAGGAGCAAGTCTCCCCTCTGGGTAGGATTAGTGCAGTGACACATGTGTAGGGGAGGGAGGAACATAACCCTTTTTTCACAGAATCCTTTCTTCTTCCACAGACTCTCCCTGCTAATTTTGTACCATGCATTCATTAGAATCACCAGGGCCTATTAGTTATCTTTGCACTAGAGGGCATTTGTGAACAGAAACAAGAGGGGATTTACTTGTTTCTTGCTTTTCTAATTAATTTTTTTCAGAACAATTATTTTCTCTAAGAGTAAGTGGAAGCCATACAGTTATACATCTGAGGGGTCTGCAGTTTAAAAATGAGTGACAGATAAAATTAAGAGGATATTTTAAATATTTACCAGTTATAGGAAATGTCTTAACAAGTAGGTGTAGTTGAAACTTTATTCCTTCTTTGTGTTGCTCTTAACATGAATTCGTCATTTGATAAAACCCAACTCACATAGCTATCATACACATTTCAAGAAAAAATAGCTTTTAGGACCTGATTCTGAATTTCTTCTTCAGTCAACACAGAATAAAATGGACCTGGGAAGAGAATCAGGACCATAGTTTACTGTCCATTTTCCTTATAAGCACATGTTGACAGTTTGACAGACATAAAGTTGTCTGATGGTCTTAATGGGAGTCCAGTCCAGTTCTCATGATAGGGGATCTTAATTAGAGTGAAATATGGAGGAACAACTTGGCCTGGGGGAATGGAAGGAGAGAAGGTGTACCCTCTCAAAAAGACACACCTTTGTCTTGAATTGTACAGAGCAAATCAGGACAGGATTATGTCTTTTCATAAACTGGCATAATTTCACTAGCTTAAATGGAGTTGGATCAATTTATGCCTGGGGTTAATATGGGCATTAGAATCTCTCAGCCAAATTTTAAAGTATAGTTAAATTTACCAGTATTTTTGTATAGCCATTCTGCCTACAAATATCTGTTTGCATACACGGATTTTGTGGGCACAATGAGTGCTTGTGCCTTTTGGCAGGCTCACCTCTTCAGCTCAGATTTGAAAATTTGGCTTAATGTTCTTTTAGAAACAACTTTATCTCATGAAATAAAGAATTTTGCTAAATAAATCTCAGATCTGCCTTATCATGGAAATCTTCCCTCACATCTTATACATCGTATATATATAAATAACCAATACATGTATACTTTAAATGTGGTCATATTGTGCTCTGAATTGTTAAATTGCTTTACAATTTGCATCACTACACTGGTATATAGTAATGTTTTAATTTTTGTCAAGTGATGAAAGCTGTAGGAGTCATTTGGTTTTATTCTTCATTGTCCTGTAGCAGAAATGGAATATATTTAAATTCCTACAGAAATGAAGGAAGAGGTTTTAATGGATCTCGGTTAAATCCTGTCATTTAATAGAATGTTAACCTTATCAGCATTAACAGATTTTTCTGCCATGGCCAACTACATTTAGTTACTTATATACAGTTTATGATAAATAATACTGACCTGACTCATGGAGGAGTTTGCACACAAGTAATTAAAAAACCAAACAAAAGAAAACAAAAAAAAACCCCAACCAATAAATATTCTATTCTCACTGCTAGGAGAGTCTAATTTTTGAAATGCTTACAAAGGAGAATGGAATGAAGTAGTAAGTTTTGCTAGAGATAAGTTTCATAGAGACGAATACACATTATACTTAAAAAGAAATAATTGAAAATTGATAATGTCATCCACATTAGCTAAAATAATTATTTGGCCATACACATAGAAGTAGGATTTATGCAATTTTAAAATATCAATGGATTTAAATGGTATTTTAGAAACAAGTGTCTTTACAAGCTCTATGTGGGTGTCTGTATGTAACAAATGTCTATATTTAGAAAAAAATCTCAAATATCTATAAACAGGAAGCTAAGATCTGTTCAGCTGCATATTCTAGCACAGGCTAGCACAAAAGGCTTAAACTAATTATTTTAATATAAATCATTAATTCAATAAGACTCTGAACTTGTTTAACAAACTGTAAATGATTTATGAGCCTCTAAACACATTTTTAATGAAAGAATGGTATTATAGCATATTGTTCCTTTGGAAGCAAACAAAAAAAGTTTTCTTAAGCGCCTATTCCCTGTGTTTTAATTTATAAGATAAATGGAGAGAGAGAGAGAGAGAGAGAGAGAGAGAGAGAGAGAGAGAGAGAGGAATGAATTGGGAACTGAGCCTGCAACTGATTCCATACGGAGCCCCACTGAAATCAGTAGGGCTCTCTACATGTGTTCAGGTCTCTGCTTGAGGCAAGTTATTTGCAGAGCTGGGGCTTAGATTGTTGTTTTCAGGAGTTTTAAAGTTATCCTAAGTGTGGCACATGAATTCATAATGTAATTTTGCTTTACAAAACTGTTAATATTTAAAATGTTTTAATTCAAGGCTAGGCTTCTGAAAATGGAGAATGTTTCTTAGAAAATGATAACATTCTGGGGTATCTTATCTGAAGCACACCTTTAGGTATCTATTGGGCCTGATCCCCACATTGTGTAAATTTGGTGCACCACTGGTGAAGGTGATGCCGACTTATACCAGCTGAAGTTATGGCCTTAAAAATATTCTTGGTTCAGTTGTTTGAAAAGATAGATTTTGTATGGGGAAACAATACTTCCTATAAGAAATCATTTTAAACTGTGTCCACATCTACCAAAATTCTATGTTGTTTATATTACTGTGGGACATATTCTTCCTTGTGTGGTAACAGAAAGTCATTGGGTCTCCTAAACCAACAAATGCCTTGGATCTGAGGACATCACAGTAGCCTAAGGTTCTACACAGTTATCTTGAGGCCACCTTCTCCATGGCAGCAGTGGTCCTGCAAGTTGTGTTCTCTCTCGTTGGTTGCCTTTCCCCACAACTATGCTGTAGAAGACATGGAAGGAACCCAGCATGGGTCAGCAGGTCTTCTAACAGGATTAACTCCAGATTGGATTTGCAGTGTGAAATCTGGAGTTAGGGGAGCAAGCTGGTGAGATCTGAGGCTCCAAGCTCTACATCTCCCATTGCTGCCCCTTGATCCATACAAAACTCTGATCCCGCAGAACTCTGGGGGAAAGGTTTCCACATAGTCCCACAGAGAGAGAGACAGTGATAACATGTAGGCACAATACCATAGGCTCCAAAAGTTCTAGTTCTTCTATACTTATGAAAGTCCAGGACAGAATATAACTCTACATTACAACTGCAGCTGTGAGAGTAATATATGATAAATGTTATCCTTATTTAGGGATGAATATGCTAAATCATCGGTTATCCAAGAAAAACTTATCACCTGTCTTCTCAAGGAGTAGCTTACAAAATGAAAGATCATGGACCTTAGATGATTTGTCCTTTCATCTAGATATTGGCCATAGAGTTGTCTGTCTTGATTCTTTACTTCTGCAGGTTGTTGTCATTGTTCATACATACATACTCCTTGTGCCCATGTCAGGCCTTCCTCTCTCTTCCTCTTCCTCTCCAGCTTCTGGCTTGAAACGAAGTCAAGGTTTCCTTCTATATTTTTTTTATAATTTATATAGAACAACTACAAAAGATGTACTGTTGAAGTAAAGGAAACTTTGGCTGGTGCTCTTCCACTGGAAAAGTGGAGGTGATGATTTAAAAAAGTTTCTCCCCTACTCCTCATCTAGTGTTTCTGTATCCTTTAAAAGCTGATGTCCTGTTCCACTGTGTTATGTTAAGATAAATTGACTTGTCTAATTCATGGGAATGTTGGTTTACCATTTGTGGTTCTTGCACAGACATTAGTCAGTATAATTAAAATGTGATGACATCTGGATATGAAAAACACAGATGTAATGCATTACAGTGAGAGAGACAGAAAAAATACACATATTTAGTGCACTGATGTGCCTACAGTAAATAGATGCTTATGCTGGAATTAGCTCTTATCAGTTTCTTCCTTCATTCATAGGAATCTCATGTATGAGTCAGATCCTGCACCATTTACACCAGTAATTTACACAAGTTTTAAGACTGACATCAGTGGAAGTGCCTATATGGGGAAAAAGTACACTGATATGATTAAGTGTAGTAGATATGATTGTATACTAACACGTGCCTTTATGAAAGTGGCAGAGTGGCATTCAATAGTAATCTCTTGGTGACTTTGATATCAAATTTTTGACCACACTTTGTGTAAGGTCACATTTTTGAATGGTTTATAAGGATTAAGAAATGTTACAAGCATGCAACAGAATGAGAAATGAGTGCTATAGATGAGTATAAGCACATCAGTAGGAAGAGTTGGATGATTATAAGCCACAGTTGTAAGCAACCTGTTGACCTCTAAAACAACTAATGAACCATTTATTAAATCATATTATTCATTTATGAATCCTCTTAAACGATTGATAACAAAAATGGTAATATTTTATATTAAGAGTTTCATTTAATTTTACAAGTTTTCTCAATAAAAGATAATTTTCTTTCTAATTGTCAGTACTGCAGATTTAGGGCATAATCCAGCTCCCTTCTAAATCTGTGAGAATTTTGCCGTGGACTTCAGTGGGAGCAGATTGGGTGCATAAAATGGGATCTGAAAATTAACCTGTGTGTGGTTATTTTACCTCTCTTGCGTCATTATCAATAATAAAAAGATGGTGCTGCTGGAATTCTGGTTGATGAAACAAAACAGTGGCTGTACAATGCTGAAAGTAGCACGTTTGGTTTTGGCAGTCAGATCTACAGTGCTTGTTCAGACACACCCAATCAGATTAATCCTGGCCATAAAGCGGTGCAAGCACCTGAGAGGACATAGAACATAGTGGTGGTTGCAACTAGTGCTGGACAAAATGTTTTGAACTAAACTTTTTTTTGTGAAAAAATGTTGATTAGTCAACATCAGAACATTTTGTGAATTCATGTCTGTTTTACCAACCTGTTTGTATTTGGGGGAGACCCAAAATTACAAAAAAAACCAAACGTCAAAACATTTCATTTCAACACTTTCTACAGAACGGTTTGGGTTTTTTTGGTTGGAAACTACTTTTTGTCATTAAATTTATTACATAAAATTAAAAATAAAAACTCAATTGAAACAATGTTACATTTTGGGTCAAACTAAATCTTTTATTGTACCCAAAACAATTATTTTCCCATTGCCAGTGAGCCAAAAAAAAATTATTTGCACCACTCTGACTGCAGCTGCTCATTTCCTGTCTTTTTGGTCCTCTCTTTGGGAGTAGATATGTTAAGTAAGAAGGCATGATTGTTATTTATTCACTGAAATTTACTACTCTTTACACGTAAGAAAACAGATTATGCTGATTCATGCCTTTCTCAGGAGTGTAGTATGTCTCTGCCTCGTGCTAGTATGTCATGTGTGTTAAATGTTTATAACCTGAAGTGTCCTACTGAGATTGCAAAATAGGCATTTTAAAGAAAAGACTACAACTATTTAAAAATCAAAGTTCTGTATGAGAATGATTTACCCATCAAGGTCTCAAGTAATCTTTCAGTTTTAGTCATTTTAGGCATTAGAAGGAGGAAAAAAGTTTTCTCTATTTTTTCCAATTTGTTTACTTGGTGCATTTGATAACACTGCTTATAATCAGTTTCACCTTTTCCCAATAGTCAGTTTCCCCCATCTCACTAGATTTCAAATGGACAGAGTCCCTTTAAACAAAATGTTCAAATGCTATGTAAAAGAGTACATGAGTTCATTTTAATAATAGATTCCAAGGTAGAAGGAAAATTGTGATCATCTAGTCTGCCCTCCTATAAACACCAGGCATAGAATTTCCCCAAAATAATTCCTTCTGAATTAGAGCATATGTTTTTTGGGGTTTTTTTTAATCCAATCTTGATTTTAAAAATGCCAGTTATGGAGAATGCACCAACACTTTTGGTAAATTATTCCAATGGTTAATTACCTTCACTATTCAAAATTTACGCTTTACTTCCATTCTGAATTTGCCTAGTTTTAACTTCCAGCCATTGTATCTTATTATTTAGTATGCTAGATTGAAGAGCCTGTTATTAAATTTTTAAGTACAAATTGAAAATTGTTTAAGACACTATATTCAAATAGCTGATTTTAAGTGTGGATTTGTGGGGGCATTTTTTCCATTCACTGAAACTTTTTTCTTTCCTCCACTGTTATCCCCTCTGCTGCCAACCACAGTGGGTGGAGTAGCCCTATCTAAATATTGGAGAGACATTAGGATGCATGGTTGAATAGCCTTTCATCACAACTAGGAGGACTTGGTGATTAATACAAGTCGTCATGTTAGTGGTCATAGTAGTCTCCTGGTGCAATGCTCGTTGGGTCACTAAAGAAGCCCAAAGACTTGGGAGAAGGCGCTATCTGGCTTGAGGTGGGGATTGTGGCAGCCAACGGCTGCCACAGCTGCTGTATTTACTCAGTTAATAAGTTTGAAAACTACTTTTCCAGCCCTTCTTGTTGAATTGAAAGTCTTGAATGCCCATTGATTTACATGTGTAGTGACTCTTTTCCCACCAAAACATGCAGTTAGCAGTGAAGCTGAACAGCTAACCCAGCTTGTGATGATGTTTGTGCTCACCCCCACTAAACTTTAAGACCAGAGTCACATGGCTTGGTTCTGGGTTACAGGCAGCGCTGGCTCCAGGCACCAGCTAAGGAAGCAGGTGCTTGGGGCAGCCAATACAAAGGGGTGGCACTTCATCCGCTATTGGGGCGGCATGTCTGGGTCTTCAGCGGGAATTCGGCGGCGGGTCCCTCAGTCCCTCTCTCCCTCTTTGAGCTGCCGCCGAACTGCCACCGAAGAGGAAGACAGGGAATGAAGGACCCGCCACCGAACTGCCGCCGAGGAATGGAGCGGCTCGATTTAGCTGCCGCCGAAGTGCCGCCGATCGGCTTTTTTTTTTCTCACCACTTGGGGCAGCAGAAAACCTGGAGCCAGCCCTGGTTACAGGAAGTTATACAGTACCTTTTGCATAAAGGGCATAATGGCCAGCTAAAGCCGCTAAATTAAGAATAGAACCAGCAGCTAAACCACAGCCCCTCACTTCTTGTGCTAGAGGAGAATCTCTGCTTACTGCCAGGAGGAGGAGGATAACTCTTATTCTCTGCAAGATCCACCCTGCCATTGGACAATAATGTAGTTAAACGTGCAGATGTTGAATGAGGCCATTGTTCATAGTTCATAATGTGACATACTGACAATATCCTGGACAGACCTTAAGGAATTAAGATAAACCTTATTGAATTAAATTTAACCTTATTGAATTAGGTTTAGTACCTTTGGAGTCAATTGTATGTGTTGTTGTGGAATTGCATGCAACTCCTCTAGGGGGAGGGGGATGCTAATATAATGCCCCTCATTATCAGCTCTTTGAAGCTACTCCTCTGGAGAGGTTTGCATATACTAGTTCAAAATGGATTCTCCAGGGACCAACAGACCAAGAAAGGATTTTTGAATAAGTAGCCTGGTTTCAAACAGGCTTAGGGCCTCTTTTTCTGATCCATCAAACAGACAGGACTTCTGGTCTAAGGTAGGCCCCAATCTTTAGGGAAAGGGAAGGACTAATCACTAGTCAGAACCCTTATCAGAATGAGAGGAGTGATCTCTGGTAAGCTTATTATCATGCATTTCTATTTTTATTGTTTTCTCTGTAGTGCTTTTACCTTCATAAAAAAATTTACTTGCATAAGTAGTGCTGTGTGGTATCTGTAAGTGTGAGTAGTCACACTATTAACTGTTTCTGAAAAGAAAGCAAGCAGGTGTTCTTGGGAAGCCAGTGTCTGCTGGGAATAACTCAGTGAAGGCAGCCTGGAAATACCCAGTCAGAAGAGAGTGAGGTGTAGCTCTCCACCCAAGAAAGGCAAAGGTTGGGAAGCTGGAAGCCTGAGAGTGGCTGTACCAGTGAGGGAAAATACAGGTGCAGTTGCTCTGAATTGTGACACATAAGCTACCCAAGCTGGTGGTGAATTCATGATCTCTAGTGGCTACGCACATGTATTCATATGAGAGAGTTTTGAAGACATGGCTAGGCTGGTGTTGCAGGAGTATTGGTTGTGGTGTTTGGAGTTCTACATAATATAAGAACTCTTGCACTTTTAAGAAATGCCTGCTTGCTTGGGCTGTCATTCAAATTGTTTAGCAGTTGTTGCTTTCTGCTCCCTGTTTTTTCCTAGTTCCTGCTCCCTGAACTCTGTGTTCAGAGCATTAGGTGTATGCAGTTACTCAGGGTCTGCTGCTACATACTTGTAATTTGGCTGTTATGTTTTGTCCAGATTGGTGCTGATTTAACTGGTTAATCATCACAGAATATGGAAGGGACCTCAGGAGGTTATCTAGTCCAACCCCCTGCTTGAAGCAGGACTAATCCCCAAACAGATTTTTGCCCCAGATCCCTAAATGGCCCCCTCAAGGATTGAACTCATAACCCTGGGTTTAGTAGGGCCAATGCTCAAACCACTGAGCTATCCCTCCCCCAATAATGGCTGTTATATGTTTTGATTGACCACCAACCTGCGTGTCTCTGGCTTTGATTTTCTTGTATTTTGGAATTGCTGCTTTGGGGTACATTAGAGAATAACATTATGGCAATGAGAGCTTCTATTCTGCAACCCATGCTGCCTGCACATCCTTCAGCTGTTGACTGGCCAGACTTTATTCAGAATTTTCAGAACTATGTATAGATCCTTCAACTCTCTGATGCTGCTAGGTTATCCTTGTTGCAGAACTGCTTAGGCAACGATAGCATTCATAGTTATGATGGACCCTAAGAGCCTCTCCTTTGATGTGGCTATGCTGCACCTCAATGAGTATTTGGAGACTGGAGATTCTGTTCTGCTAAAGAGGAAAAGGTTTTTGAATCTCGCCAGGAGCCCGACAAAATCATGCATGAGTTTGCATATCGTTTGTGGCAGTTGGCCCAGGACTATGAATTTGGGGATGTTATAATCATCATGCTCAGGGAAACATTGGTGTAGCCAATGACTGCCTGGGTGAATGGTTACTGGCTGAAGATGTTAGAATTCTAACTTTTGATGCCATGGTTGCTAAGAGTGAGGCATTTGAGAGGTCTTAGGCTGAAAGGGGTTCCTCTATGTCTACACTTAAACCGAGAGCTGCTCCTCTTGCTTCCATTGTCCAGAGTCATATGATGTTACCTACTCCCACTTCACAGCCTCGGCACCAAAAGTTGTCAGCTCCTCATTGTTTTTGCTGTGGTAGTATGGGTCATTGGCCAGTTTCCCTGCTTGCCTGGCTAGAACTGCTATGTGCCAGGCTTGTGGGAAGGAATGACACATGAAGTTAGTGTGCCATGGTACATTGGTTCACAATGATGGGAGGCCTGAAGTGCATACAGTAAATGTGGAGCCACAAGAGATCACCTTTAACAGGGACTCTCATGTCTCCTTTAGGCTGATCTTCTCATGTGGCAAGGCGCTGAAGCTGATATCCCGTGTCATAGAAATTAATGGTAAACCAATTAAATGCATGGTGGATATGGATGCAGTGTTTAATGTTCTCCCCCCTGTGTTAGTTCATACTCTGTACATTTGCCTGACTATAGTGATTCTAAAAGCTTGGAATTTGTATGCTTTGCAAACAGTGGGTGAAGCTGTGTGTTCTGTGCTCTACAAAGGCACAGCCTTGACTTCAAAGTTTTATATTATTATAGGCGCAGCTGCAAATGCTGTTCCATTATTGTCCTACAGTGTGTGCTTACAGCTTGGTATTATGCATGAATGTGCACAGGACACCTTGGGTGTGGCTGTATCAGCTAGAACAGAAGGGGATACCAAAGTAGCATTCAGAAATACCACGATTAATTTAATGGTGATAGAGATGCATACTTTTTGCAGTTGGATTCAAATGCCAAGCCCTTTGCACTGCCTGCACATTGTGTACCATCTGCACTTGTAGACAAGACCTGAGTAGAATTGAGGCGTATGAAAGATAATGGTGGGAGGTGGAAGGGCCTACAGATTAGAGCTTAGCCTCGGTGATCATATACAAGAAGAATGGTGACATTCGATTGCACAGATTTTAGGGTACATAATAAATATGTGAAACGTGAGCAGTTTTAATTGCCAACCTTCAAAGAGTTGACATGCCCAGTAAGTGGATCCTGGATTTCCTGTGTGCTAGATTACTGATCCGGTTACTGGCAAATATCTGTGGCTGAAAGATCACAGTTGTTATTGACTTTCAGCATGCCATTTGTGTACTGCTATCAACAACTCCCATTTGGTTTAGTTTCTGCTCGTGAGGTATTTCAGAGAGTGATCTTTCAGCTCCTTGATAATAGCTGGGTTCATGTTGCTATTTGCATTACATACTTATCTTTGCTAAGATCCTTCCGGAGCATAATGCTGGTCTGGACCAGGTGCTAACCTGACTCCAACAAGCTGGCATGAAGTTGAATCAAGTGCAGTTTTGCAAAAGATGCTGTAGAGTTTCTAGGGCATTCTCTGTCAGTCAGCGGTGTGAAACCAATAGCTGAAAGGCTACAAGTTGTTGCTTCCCTACCATTACCCATTGATTGTAGCAGTTTACGTTTGTTCTTAGGCCTACCTCAATAAATAGGTAGGCAGGCTCTGCCCCATTTTAGTACCCCTGCCAAGGCGCTGTGATATTTAACCCAGGGCCAGAAACAGTAGATTTGGACTAAAGAGAGGAAGCAGGGTTTTGAAACCATGTGTCAAGCCCTCTATCGGATCCAGTCCCATGCTTATTTTGATACAGTGATTCAGACTGATGCCTGCAGTCAGGTCCTGGGGTTCAGTTCTGCTCCAGGAGAAGACACTGTTATATTTGCATCCTGTACTTTCACTCTGATGGAAGCAAAGTATTCCCAGATTGATCTAGAATCTTTGGTGATGGCTTTTGCTGTTGTATGCTTTAAAGTCTACTTAGTAGGAAGACATTTTACATTAGAAACTGATCATTTGTCTCTTTTGGGCTTCTATTATAAAGCCATTGACCTGCTGAGTATGAGGCTGAGGTGGTGGACTATTCAGTTGCAGCAGTATGATTTTGATTTGGTGCATATCGAAGGAAGATATAGTTTACTTGCAGATGCTCTTTTGAGAAAATTCTGCTGAGTTATCCCCCTCATATGCAAAAAGGGCAAAGTATGCTGCTTTTTAAAGTTATGCCAGTTGACTAATGGCAAACAGCTGATGCCACTCTTCAAGATGCTGAACTGCGGAAGGTGATATGTGCCATACAAGGGGATCGAACGGACCCAGTCCTTAAAAGAACTTTGTCTATGTTATACCAAATACATTTCCGAGCTCATAGTGAAGATATGCTACTCGAAATATCTTATGCAGAGGAGCCCAGGTGATCATCGCAGCAGCATTGCAACAAACAGCCCTGGATGTGGCTCACAAAGGAAATTACAAAGATGAAGGAACTTCTGCATAGTTATACTTGGTGGCCAGGGCTGTACTCAGACATTGAGCATCATATGAAGGCATGCTCAGCCTGCACAATGCATAAACTACTGCTCCTCTGGTCCCTTTGAAACCAGTATAGAATCATAGAATATCAGGGTTGGAAGGGACCTCAGGAGGTCACCTAGTCCGACCCCCTGCTCAAAGCAGGACCAGTCCCCAACTAAATCATCCCAGCCAGGGCTTTGTCAAGCCGGGCCTTAAAAATCTCTAAGGAAGCAGATTCCACCACCTCCCTAGGTAATCCATTCCAGTGCTTCACCACCCTTCAATTAAAACATTTTTCCTAATATCCAACCTAAACCTTCCCCTCTGCAACTTGAGACCATTACTCCTTGTTCTGTCATCTGGAACCACTGAGAACAGTCTAGACCGATCCTCTCTGGAACCTCCTTTCAGGTAATTGAAAGCAGCTATCAAATCCCCCCTCATTCTTTTCTTCTGCAGACTAAATAATCCCAGTTCCCTCAGCCTCTCCTTATAAGTCATGTGCTCCAGCCCCCTAATCATTTTTGTTGCCCTCCGCTGGACTCTTTCCAATTTTTCCACATCCTTCTTGTAGTGTGGGGCCCAAAACTGGACACAGTACTCCAGATGAGGCTTCACCAATGCCGAATAGAGGGGAATGATCACATCCCTTGATCTGCTGGCAGTGCCCCTACTTACACAGCCCAAAATGCCATTAGCCATCTTGACAACAAGGGCACACTGTTGACTCATATCCAGCTTCTCATCCACTGTAACCCCTGGGTCTTTTTCTGCAGAACTGCCGTCTAGCCACTCAGTCCCTAGTCTATAGCAGTAGAATCATACAATACCAGAGTTGGAAGGGACCTCAGAAGGTCATCTAGTCCAACCCGCTGCTCAAAGCAGGACCAATCCCCCAGACAGATTTTTGCCCCAGATTCCCTAACTGGCCCCCTCAAGCATTGAACTCACAACCCTGGGTTTAGCAATCCAATGCTCAAACCACTGAGGTATCCCTCCCCCCAAAGTACATGGGATTCTTCCATCCTAAGTGCAGGACTCTGCACTTGTCCTTGTTGAACCTCATCAGATTTCTTTTGGTGCAATCCTCTAATTTGTTTAGGTCCCTCTGTATCCTATCCCTACCCTCCAGCATATCTACCACTCCTCCCAGTTTAATGTCATCTGTATAGTTGCTGAGGGTGCAAACCATGCCATCTTCCAGATCATTAATGAAGATATTAAACAAAACCAGCCCCAGGACCAATCCTTGGGGCACTCCGCTTGATACCGGCTGCCAACTAGACATGGAGCCATTGATCACTACCTGTTGAGCCCAATGATCTAGCCAGCTTTCTATCAACCTTATAGTCTATTCATCCAGCCCATACTATTTTAACTTGCTGGCAAGAATACTGTGGGAGACCGTATCAAAAGCTTTGCTAAAGTTAAGGAATAACACATCCACTGCTTTCCCCTCATCCACAGAGCCAGTTATCTCATCATAGAAGGCGATTAGTTCATAGTTATCACATGTTTTGACTGATCACCTACCTGTGGTGTCTTGCTTTGATGTCCTTGTGTTTTGGTTGCATCATAGAATAACAATGGAACAACATAGTTCAGGCCAGAGTGTATGCACTCAGAGGAAAGCAGATGTACATTTTTCAAAGCATCAGCAAGTATTTAGTAAATGTTTGTTTTTGTAGTTGCTATATGATGTACTGTATGTTTATAAAATAGGAATTAAATCTTTACTCCTTGGTACCACCAGATATAATCTGGAATGACAAAAGCAGAAGAGATGTACAAAATAGTCAGGGGAAAATTTAAGGACAGGAGAAACTTTAACACAAAGAGCTTTATGTCCTTTACTGGGCTGCACCACCCTGGGGAGAGCAAGAAGTGGAATTGTGCTTCCAGGGAATGCAATCCTCTCTGAATTTCAAAGCATGGAGAAGGAATGTGCATGCTGAGTATGGGTCAATATGGATCAGTATTTGGGGCGGGGGGAGGGAAGGGAGGTTGTTAATCCTAATACCCTATTGGAAGATGTGTATCCCTGAGGTCAAACTGAGGAAGAAGTCTGTGCACTTCTCCAAAGGGAGGGACCTCCTCTAAAGTGGGCCCACTTATGAAGTATGTAAGATGGGGAAAGACAATCTGTACCCTCCTTCATCTTGCGTACCCATACCAAAGCCAAGGGAAGTTTGGCACCAAGTGTTATTCGATCACCATGATGCACACAAAGGCCATTGCAAGCTTTCAGGTGATGCTCAGGATAGAATTTTGACTCAAAAGCAAAGGATTGTAACTCTTGAGCTAAAGAAGAATCTTCAGTGTTAACAGTATAAAGCCTCAGGCACATAGTTTAGCAGTCCCGATTCCACAGTAGAAGACAGAGGTGACTTACACATTAGTCAGTTATTTGAGGTACTTTTGAATGAATATTTATGAATGTTTGTTATATTTTTTGATCCTTTGCTTGGTTGTTTGTTTTTAATTGCTGTGTTGAAATGACCTAAATACACAGGTTCCAAGTTTTGTGGCAGTGCTAGTGACTCATACTCTCCTGCTCCTGGCTTTCACAACTGAGGATTTTGTAGGCGGCCATAATACTATTTTATTTATCCTATTAAATGTTTTGAATGTATGGAGGAAAACAAAAGAAACTAAAGCAATTGCAATGAGCTAGGGGAAAATCCACATTTGTCATCGTCCTACAATAATATCTTTTCATTCTTGCTCTCTCCTTTTTAGCAGAGGCTGTTTTCTTTCAAGAGCTCTTTGTTGTTGTTGTTTCCCCTCCCCCCACCCCTGGTGAGAAGAAAAGACCTTATGCTATAGTTTCATTTATTTATTTATTTATGTTTAAGCATTTGAGTTTGGGGGCTGTGGTGCATCCACACTAGTCTGACAAGTATGCATCATTGCAGACTGCAGACCTTAAAATGGAGAGTTCCTGGTTCCTGCTAATCAGGAGAGATCTTTGCAATGTGAAGTTAGTTTTCCAAACCACCAAATTTATGTGCTAAAGAATGAAGGTCTCTCAAACATAGACAAACATGCCAATGGGGAAAAGAAAAATAACTTGCAATTAGTAACAAGGAAACATAAAGCAGTGTGTTGAGTAGAATGGACATGCTCATGCATTCACAGCTCTGAAATATAAGCATGCTTTCCACACTGGGTTTATTTACACTGGTATTAAATGATTTATACTGTAAGGTATGCATGACTGAAATTGTAATTGTAAAATGCTTTGGTTTTTCTGTATGATCTCTCTGTAGTCATCTTTTATAACATACTGATGCAGGTCAGCTAAGCTGCAGAAAATAAAAGCTAACTGAACGCTTTAAAGATACATATTCTTATGTTACACACTCCAGAAACTGAAAAAGGAAAGTTAAGTACTGCCAGATAGGCTGTCGAGTTGCTGTTAATCTGAGTTTTATTTTTGTCACTGAGGGTGGCAGCCAGTGATATTAAAAACAAAAACAAAAAACAAGCACACAAATTACCCTTGCCATTATCATGCTAATGAACATTTTATCCATTATTTAAGAATCTCTTCCCCAGGTTTTAGTAAATTTGCTGTATTGTTTTAAATATCAAACTTTGGCTCTCTGTTCAAAGGTAGTTTTTAAATGGCTGAAACAAAGAGAGGACTTTATGTAAATGTGTGCTTGTTTGGACTGAATGCTATTTGTGGCATAAAAATCTTCTTTTATTAGTGATCACTTAAATAAGAACATATTCACAGTTGGAGCCCGTCATAAACAATAGCAACTGAAATGCTAACTAGATGGTTATATGTAGCAATTTGAAAAGATTGGAGAAAGACATGTAAGTGTGCGGAGGTGGCTTGGTATTATTATTTGACAGTCTGACATTTTGCATTAAAATACCGGGGAACAAGAACCACTGAGTAAATTTTAGCATTATAATATATATTTTTTCAAATTCTACATAGAATAAAGGATTGGTACTGTGTGAGCATGTGTGAACATGCCTGTGTATATATCAAATGTTTTCAAAACCATTAAACTTGTTGGATTTTTTTCACTATTCTAGCATGACCCCATTATTTAATTACTGTCAATAGCTTCTTGTTTCTCTGTATATTCAGTTTAAAGCTTCATTCTTGGTATTTATTCAGTACATGTGTAACCTTTTATTTAAAGTGAATTTAGTGATATATTACACTACTCTGGGTTCGGCTCTGATTGTTACAATTTCAAGTTCAAAAGAGTGAAAGTCACCTCTGCTATTTGTTTCAGATTTAGAGCCCCTAGGAACACATGAAGACCAAGGATAGTGACTACACATGCATTCACAAGTACAAAGTCTAGTCTGTTTTACAAGTTTTATTAAAGTTACAGTTAAGGTTATGATTACCTGTGCATACAGAAATCATATGAAAACCTATGCAAAAGTTACAAATATAGTCATACTCACATCCTTACCGATATTCTTAGGGTCTGATGGATACCTTGCCAACTGATCATCAGTAAAGGGATGGTTCCTGCTGGAGTTTTCCTGTAGGTAACCCATACGGTTGCCAACTCTGACTGAAGCTATTCCAGGAGATTTTTTTTCCCAACATGACATAATGTAATTTTCTTAAAATAGCCTATTAAAATCTCCTGGATTGCTTTCAATAGTCATTGGGAGATCGATGCCAATTCCAGGAGACTCCAGTCCAAACCTGGAGGGCTGGCAACCTTAGTAACCCATTTTATCCAATCCAGGAGTCCTCTTTTATCATGTGATTCTGACTGCACCTAATACTCTGCACCTGTGCATCTCAACCCTCTTTTTCTTTATCTGCATTGCACCCCCCCAATATTGGGGTGCCCCGTTTTTGATAGGTTCTTTGTAGTTCCTTTTATTCTCATTAGCATCTATGCAGAACATGTACACTGCGGACAGGACACATGTTAGAAAAAAACGTTACAAGAAGGTATCTCATGATTTTGAATGGTACGTTGCGGTCACTTTTTGATAATACTACCTATCGGCACATCTTGCTCATGATCTTGGGGCATCAGGTTATTCTTTGGTCACTTACTTAGGTCGAGCATTTCTTAAGCCTATGGCCTAGTATGGCTAAGCTGACACCTTACAGGCCAAAACCTCTAGGCCTTGCATTTCAACCCTCCTTTACTTAGATATCTAATACAGACTTATCACTTCTAAATACTTGTTGATCTTATACTTCTATAATCCTACAATTTAAATCTATTTAACATACAACAATAGAATATTAGTTAATCGTAACAAAATAAATGAATGATAAAGTGAACTAATTAGTTACAGTGGTATGTACAAAGTTTCATCGTTCTGGTTTCAGGACACTCTTTCCATAATTTAAAAAATGAGATAAAATTTTCCGCAAACAAGGCCATATGTTGTTTGGCCCTCCTTCCATAACCATAAAATCATAGAATCATAGAATATCAGGGTTGAAAGGGACCTCAGGAGGTCATCTAGTCCAACCCCTTGCTCAAAGCAGGACGAA
Source organism: Emys orbicularis (assembly GCF_028017835.1). Taxonomy (NCBI): domain Eukaryota; kingdom Metazoa; phylum Chordata; order Testudines; family Emydidae; genus Emys; species Emys orbicularis. The sequence goes on from NC_088685.1 coordinate 186,329,369, forward strand.
TCCCAAACTAAATCATCCCAGCGAGGGCTTCGTCAAGCCGGGCCTTAAAAACCTCTAAGGATGGAGATTCCATCACCTCCCTAGGTAACCCATTCCAGTGCTTCACCACCCTCCTAGTGAAATAGTTTTTCCTAATATCCAACCTAGACCTCCCCCACTGCAACTTGAGACCATTGCGCCTTGTTCTGTCATGTGCCACCACTGAGAACAGCCTAGCTCCATCCTCTTTGGAATCCCCATTCAGGTAGTTGAAGGCTGCTATCAATTCCCCCCTCACTCTTCTCTTCTGCAGACTAAATAAGCCCAGTTCCTTCAGCCTCTCCTCATAGGTCATCTGCCCCAGCCCCCTAATCACTTTTGTTGCCCTCCGTTGGACTCTCTCCAATTTGTCCACATCCTTTCTGTAGGGGGGATAGCTCAGTGGCTTGAGCATTAGCCTGCTAAACCCCGGGTTGTGAATTCAATTCTTGAGGGGGCCACTTAGGGGTCTGGGGCAAAATCAGTATTTGGTCCTGCTAGTGAAGGCAGGGGGCTGGACTCAAGGACCTTTCAGGGTCCCTTCCAGCTCTATGAGATAGGTATATCTCCGTATATTATTATTAAACGGGACACAGTACTCCAGATGTGGCCTCACCAGTGCCGAATAGAGGGGAATAATCACTTCCCTCGATCTGCTGGCAATGCCCCTACTAATGCAGCCAAATATGCTGTTAGCCTTCTTGGCAACAAGGGCACACTGTTGATTCATATCCAGCTTCTCGTCCACTGTAATCCCGAGTCCTTTTCTGCAGAAATGCCAGTTAGCCAGTCGGTCCCCAACCTGTAGAAGTGAATGGGATTCTTTCATCCTAAGTGCAGGACTCTGCACTTGTATTTGCTGAACCTCATCAGATTTCTTTTGGCCCAATTCTCCAATTTGTCTAGGTCACTCTGGACCCTATCCCTACCCTCCAGCTTATCTACCTCTCCCCCCAGCTTAGTGTCATCCACAAACTTGCTGAGGGTGCAATCCATCCCATCATCCAGATTATTACTGACGATGTTGAACAAAACCAGCCTCAGGACCGACCACTGGGGTACTCCGCTTGATACCAGCTGCCAACTAGACATCGAGCCATTGATCGCTACCTGTTGAACCTGATGATCTAGCCAGGTTTCTATCCACCTTATAGTCCATTCATCCAATCCATACTTCTTTAACTTGCTGGCAAGAATACTGTGGGACACCGTATCAAAAGGTTTGCTAAAGTCAAGGTATATCATGTCCACCACTTTTCCCATATCCACAGAGCCAATTATCTCATCATAGAAGGCAATTAAGTTGGTCAGGCATGACTTGCCGTTGGTGAATCCATGTTGACTGTTCCTGATCACCTTCCTCTCCTTGAACTGCTTCAAAATTGATTCCTTGAGGACTTGCTCCATGATTTTTCCAGGGACTGAGATGAGGCTCACTGTTCTGTAGTTCCCCGGATTCTCCTTCTTCCCTTTTTTAAAGAAGGGCACTATATTTGCCTTTTTCCAATCATCTGGGACCTCCCCCGATTGCCATGATTTTTCAAAGATAATGGCCAATGGCTCTGCAATCACATCAGCCAACTTCCTCAGCACACTCGGATACATTGCATCCGGCCCCATGGAGTTGTGCAAGTCCAGCTTTTCTAAATACACCTCTACCCCGATATAAAGCGACCCGATATAAGATGAATTTGAATATAACGCAGTAAAGCAGTGCTCCGAGGGGGCGGGGCTGCACACTCCAGCAGATCAAAGCAAGTTCGATATAACGCAGTTTCACCTATAACGCGGTAAGATTTTTTGGCTCCCGAGGACAGCGTTATATCAGGGTAGAGGTGTAGTCCTTAGCCTGTTCCTTCAGCACTGAGGGCTGCTCATCTTCTCCCCATACTGTGCTGCCCAGTGCAGTTGTTTGGGAGTTGACCTGGTCTTTGAAGACCGAGGCAAAAAAAGCATTGAGTTCTTCAGCTTTTCCCACATCATCTGTCACTAGGTTGTCTCCCCCATTCAGTAAGGGTCCCACACTTTCCCTGACCTTCTTGTTGCTAACATACCTGTAGAAATCCTTCTTGTTACCCTTCAAATGCTAGCTGCAACTCCAGTTGTACTTTGGCCTTCCTGATTACACTCCTGCATGCTCGAGCAATATTTTTATACTGCTCCCTAGTCATTTGTCCAAGTTCCACTTCTTTTAAGTTTCCTTTTTGTGTTTAAGCTCACCGAAGATTTCTCTGTTAAGCCAAGTGGATCGTCTGACATATTTGCTATTCTTTCTGCACATTGGGATGGTTTGTTCCTGCACCCTCAATAAGGCGTCTTTAAAAAACAGCCAGCTCTCCTGGACTCCTTTCCCCCTTGTATTAGCCTCTCAGGGGATCCTGCCTATCAGTCAAAGTCTGCTTTTCTGAAGTCCAGGGACCATATTCTGCTGCTCTCCTTTCTTCCTTTTGTCAGGATCCTGAACTCAACCATCTCATGGTCACTGCTGTCCAGGTTGCTACCCACTTCTACTTCCTCTACCAATTCTTCCCTGTTTGTGAGCAGCAGGTCAAGAGGAGCATGGCCCCTTGTTGTTTCCTCCAGCACTTGTACCAGAAAGTTGTCCCCAACATGCTCCAAAAACCAAACCAATTTCTTTAAACAGACTAGAGATGATGAAATTTTTATCCAGGGAAGCTATCATCAATGGGCTTCATTGCTTATAGTCAGTAAAAAGCCTGGATGGGGGATGTATTTTGTATCACGCTCTAACAGTAGGTAGGTGCAGCTGACATATTTGGGAACAAATTTTAAAGCTGAGTCCTGCTATTGAAAACCATCCGAAGGCGTCATGTAAATTCAGCCCTGCTAACTTGCAACCAAATGTAGGTATCCAGACAGTTCATAAAAGGAAATTTGGCCTCTGAGATAAATGGTCCTTTTATTGGTAATCTGCACAATAAATTTGCAGCCAATGAAAAGAAATATGCACAACATGCTGCAATATATCTTCTCTACACATAAGACAGGTGGTTGCATTTTGCATTAGGTGAAGCTTTTAAGTGGCCTTCAAGGTCCAGGGTAGAGCTTGCTGGTCAAGTTTGAGATGAGAAGCTTGGATGATGTTAAGGTCAGGGATAGGGTCAAACTTGGGTAATGTTAGGTTTGGATTCTCATTGTGTGTCCGTCACAGGCTGGCTGGCCCTTTAAGAGGGGTCAGCTCAGCCTTCCCTGTGATCTGGCAGTTACCCCCCCACCCCCAGCTGATCCTGATCTGGATTCTGTTACAATTAGTGGTCCTGTGAAAAGGTCAGGGAGATCCACAGACAGAGGGAAGTGGGGGGATTTGATAGCTGCTTTCATCTACCCGAAAGGAAGATCCAAAGAGGATGGATCTAGAGTGTTCTCAGTGGTACCAGATGACAGAACAAGGAGTAATGGTCTCAAGTTGCAATGGGGGAGGTTTAGGTTGGATATTAGGAAAAACTTTTTCACTAGGAGGGTGGTGAAGCACTGGAATGGGTTACCTAGGGAGGTGGTGGAATCTCCTTTCTTAAAGGTTTGACAAAGCCCTGGCTAGGATGATTTAGTTGGGAATTGGTCCTGCTTTGAGCAGGGGGTTGGACTAGATGACCTTCTGAGGTCCCTTCCAACCCTGATATTCTATGATTCTATGATTCTATGAAAGCAGTGAGAGAGAGAGGAGCAAGGCCAGTTGAAGTAAGGCTGGAGAGAACACCCAGGAGAAGGTTAGGCTCCTGTGGGAGGCCCAGATCTAGGCCTGTAAAAAGCAGGGAGGTCCCTGTGAGAAGCTGCCAGAGTCCTTGGAGAAGGGCAGCATGGGGGAAACCTGCTAAAAAGAAGGGCCTCCAGGGAAAATGCCTTGGGAGGCAGTGCTCAGCCAGGGGAACAAAGAAGGAACTGTGGAGTGCCCAAGAACAGCATGAGGAACAGGGAATTTCAGTGTAGCCTGAGAGGGCCAGAAGGATCTTCTGTTTGGATGTTTTTGTGGATTCTTTAGTTGGATTTTGGTTGCTCTGGAAAGAGGTGACTTGTCTGGAGGATTAGGGCATAGAAGACATTGCCAGAGATGGGCCAAAGAAATGGTCAACAGGGGCCACTGGCTATGAAGACCCTTTTGACACCACACTCTGACATGGATGGATCTTACTGTAGTGAGTGAAAACACTCAAATTCTCCAAAATGGAAATACCATTAAGAGGTTTGCCTACCATACTGAATCACTTCAAAGGAAGGCCAGTGGTTTGATGTTGAAAGTCCTGGGTTCAATCCTCGCTGACTGTTGTGCCTCTAGGTATGTTTGTGGTTACAATCATGGGCAGCGCATGAACCCCCCTATTTGGGGAAGCTAGCCCCACCCCTTGTGTCTGAGGCCCCGTCCCTACCCCCTTCTACCTTAGGCCCCAGCCCCTCTTTGACCTTCCCCCACTCTCAACCGCTGGGGCCAGAGGAGCCCCAAGCCCCTCACTGCAGTTCAAGGAGCCCTGGCCAGCCCTCCTGAGCTGCCCCGAGCCCTGCCCAAGCCCTGAGTGCTGGCCAACCCACCCAAGCCACCCATGTGCTGGTCCGCCCGCCCAAGCTGCCCTGATCCCCAGCCACCCAGAGGAGCTCTGAGCCCGCCACAATCTGGCCCCGGGACTGTGGCAGGGAACATTAGCACAGATTTGGGGAGGCTTAGCCTCCCCCAGCCTGCAACATGCGCTGCCCATGGTTACAGTGGTTTTCTGTTTAGCATTGCAGTAGTGCTTAGGAGCCCCAGTAACAGACCAGGGCTCCAATGCGCTAGGTACTGTGCAAAGGCATAACCAAAAGACAGTCCCAGCCCCAAATAGTTTACAGTCTTAGACAGAAGGCGAATATAGACTAACTGACGGGAACACCAGGACACAGTGAGACAATATTGGTCAATGTGATAGGCCGAGGTCTGCCTTTCTTTCATCTAATACATCATCTGGATGGAAAGAACATGGTTTTTGCTCACAATATATGGAAGATATAGTGCATAGGTCAGTACATTTGGGGTAAATTGCAGTATTTGACATTCATCTCTTTAAACAGTTCCCCTACTATTTGCTATGTAACAGGCCAATTTTATATGCCTTGGATGCATTTATATTTAACCTTAAAAGCAGTTATAACCACTCTGCAGCTGTAATCATTAAAAATGTTCTGGAAATAGTCTTTAGTTCACTCTGTGTGCAGCTCAGATTGTTAAATATCATAAAGTTGCTTTTCCAGCCACTAAACAGTTTTAAACATTAAATATATCTTACAGCTAACTGGCTTTTCTAGTCAGTTAATTTTTTTTTTTTTAAGTTCAAAGTACTGATTAGCTGAAAATAAGCCCCACCTGGGCCAGATCTTCAGCTGGCTTACATCTATGTAGGCTCATTCACTTCAATGCTTCTATACTTATTTACAACAGCTGAGGATCTGGCCCTTCAATTGTCTTCCTCCGTATTTTCCCTTAATCTACTTTAAATTTTGTTTACAAAAATAAGTTCAAGGTGTCAGTGCCACGAGGCCACTCATTTATTTTTCTTTGCAAAGGTAAATAATTGATTAGGCTCTCTTACAGCTACCTTATAAAAACAAATACCTTGGTAGGAAAACTAGAGCTAGATATTTCCTGGCCTATAGTTAACAAGCAAATATTAATTATCTGTGAATATAAATTATTATTTAAAATTGCAAAATTTGTCTAGGGGAATATAAATGATCTTCTAGCTTCCAAACTAGTTTTTAATGGAGAAAATTATTTGCCTGGTGTGGTATTGCACTGGACCTGTAAAAATAATAATTTGTGTCTTCCTTAACTCCTTGAGCACTGCACTTGAGTGATGTGGGATGTAGTTCAATTGGCTTTCCATTGGCTTCTCTAGAATGTGGTGATGGAAACATACAGCGGTAATTGATTCTCCATCAAATACCCCTAGGGCAGCTTGTAATGAAAAGGGCTTTTTAGAAGGCTCAATTTACATAATCATTTTTAGCTGTATTTCCCCATATCACAAAGTCACCATGCAGTGTGGCTCAGCAAAACTAGACCAGCTGTCTCTGCTGCACAAAGGTTCAGCATCAGAAAAACAACTAAATTGCCACTTTACATTAAGATGAAGTGACACAATCTTTACGAAGAAGTTTCCCACAATCTCTGCCTGCACTCTGTCTCGCTGAAGCTACTGTACTGTCAGCCTCTTGCTTTGATGGACACTAAAAGTCACCCCATCTCCTGCATATTTCAATCAAAATGACTAAAAACTCTAGCCATACAAAGCAGTGTTCGAAAGTGAACCTCCATTACTGGGTTGAACACAGTCAGATTAAATGGGCAAGAGAATTTTCCAAGCACAGGATCTTGACCGTGGCCAGATAAATAGAGCAGTGTCTGAGCTGGGTTTAAGTAGTGTTCAGAGATGTGACTTTGGTTTATGCCCACCTTTATTATTAGACAAAAACTCCACAACAGCAGGAACAAAGATACAGCAGTAGTGGGGAATAATCTAGTAAAATCTGCTGCATCTCAAAAGGATTATAAAACCTCTCCTGCGATTGACACTGTCTGCCATCCCACACTTATGAAAGCAATAGCATTGATCTTTAATACACCATATGTTAGATCACTTGCTCTATTTTGTGTGGGAGCTGGGGTGGGAATAGTATAACCTTATCTTTAGCTGTCTGATTATTAAAATGCATCAGTTATAACTTTAACAGGACAAGGCAGCATGCTTGAGTGGTCTGAGTGCAGGGTTTGAGAACTCAGAAGTTCCTGCGGCCCACATTCTAGCTTTGACCTGGACTTAGTGTGTCTTTGAGTAATCTGCCTATGACTCCATTTCTCCATTTGTAAAGTGGAAATAACACTCATCCTTCAGAATCAGTTGATGTTTGTACAGTGTTTTGAAGGTACAAAATAATAGATATGTATGCATTGATACTGCATATTTCTATAGCATATATATTTTGAATAGCTAAATATATTTGGAATAGATATAATGTATCTGTAGTGAGGAGGCGTGGCCTCCCTCAGATGCAGAGGGAATACCACAAGATACCTAGTGGGTGGAGCCACGAGGGCCATGCCCCACACGCCAGAAGCAGAGAGGCGTAACAGGAAGGGGAAGCATAAAAGGCTGTCCCAGCCTCTGAGATAATAGGGAGCTGCCGAAAGAGACAGACGCTTCTTCCCTGCTGCTGGAGTGGGATGCCAAGGAGAACCACTGCTGCCCCGGAGACCAGCCTGAGCTTCCAGAGAGCCCTGCCACTCCCGATGTTGAGAAGCTGCTACCGTTATCCTTCGGAGACTGAGGATGACTTCTGGATGCAGGTACACCCAAAAGGGAGAGTAGGCAGCAGCCCAGGGAAACCTGGCAACAGTCTGGTTGAGAGCTGGCCTGATACAAGGTCAGCGTGTTGCGGGCAGATCCCTGCTGACCCAGTGGCAGACCATTTCTCCACTGTTAGGACCTTGGGCTGGGACGCAGTGGAGTTGGGCGGGCCCTCGTCCCCCCTGCCACCGCACCCCTCCTTAGGCCAGAAGGCCTGTGCTTCTCGGACATCCCTACCTGAGCTCCATAGACTGTTCTTGGCCCTCATCCCTACCTGAGCCCCAGACTGGGCTGGTGCTACAGCTCTGCCTGATTTCAGACCAGAGTTCTGACTGTTTACAGGCCTGCCCCGCTTGAAGGCCGGGGCCCATTGAGAACCACTAATTCTCCCCCTTTTTTTCCTTTGTGTGGAGAAGACTCTAGCAGATCAAACTGCGAGGAGGCATGGCCTCCCTCAGATGCAGAGGGCCGGCCACGCCAGCTTACATGTAGTGGAGAATGGGAGCAGTGTCCGCCCCCCTGAACATAAGGGGGACCATGTTGCTTCTTAATCCATCCCCAGCAGAGGCCACCATGGATTGGGATCAGCTGGTGAGACGGTGGGCCAGGAACCAGCAGCGAGAACATGCCACTCAGCTCCAGCGGCAGCAGCGGATGCAGCAGAGACTGGAGCCCCAAGGCCAAACACGGGTCATGCGACACCAGCCCCCCACTCTGGCTGCGGCAGTAAGGGGGACTTCCTGGTGGCAGAAAGCCCCAGCTGTGCGGTGCCACCCTTCAACCCTTGGCCGACTGAGAGGCTGGGCCTGCCTTGCAATGACAACCTGTTTGGGCTGTTACAGGGCAAATGGCCTGTGAGGATTGGATCCTATGGCTAGGTATGCACTGGAGAGACCCACGCCCACCAGCACTTTGGCCCCAAGGTGACAATCATAGAATCATAAAATCATAGATGAATCACAGAAGATTAGGGTTGCAAGAGACATCAGGAGCTCATCTAGTCCAACCCCCTGCTCAAAGTAGGACAAACCCCAACTAAATTATCCCAGCCAGGGCTTTGTCAAGCCGGGTCTTCAAAACCTCTAAGGATGGAGATTCCACAACCTCCTCAGGTAACCCATTCCAGTGCTTCACCACCCTCCTAGTGAAATAGTTTTTCCTAATATCCAACCTAGACCTCCCCCACTGCAACTTGAGATCATTGCTCCTTGTTCTCTCATCTACCACCACTGAGAACAGCTCTGTAGTCCTGGGTAAGCAATACCTTGAAGCCTTAGTTAACTTGGAGTGTGGACAGACTTTGGTACACCTGCCAGGAGCTGATCTCCCCCCTCCCTCCCCCCAACCAGATACCAGGTCAGATTAGCCTCTGCTGCATGCATGGGGACGTAAAGGTGTACCCCACAGCCCAGGTGGCACTGACAGTGGCCGGACTGACACAGGAAATGCAGGGGGGGTCGCCCGAGTGCTGCCCTATCCCATTATCCTTGGCCAAGACGGTCCTGGGTTTCCCCCAGGTGCTGCCCACTGTCAGTCTCTGAGATACCCCCAACGAGATGGTTCTCAAGGGGGACAACGATATGGAGATGGAGACCAAGGAACCACGCCTAGGGGACCTCGAGGGGGACATTCCTGACGATAGGGAGGTGGAGTCAGGGAAACCGGGCCTTGGCGGCCTGCCCGCCCCTCTGGAGGATCCAGTTGCCAGGGTCAATGGCACGCCAACCCCTCCCGAGGGTAGAGATGTGCGAGTCCGACTAGACACGGTGACAGACTTATGTCAGGACCAAAGGGACAACCCCACACTGAACTGCGCCTACGAGCAGCTGTCCTGCATGGATGGGGTCGTTGTAGATGGGCAGAGGACCAACCAGTGGCTTCAGTTTGAGCTCACCCGGGATCAGCTATACCGAGTTGCAAAGTACCCTGGACCCGCAAGCCCTGGTCCCAACTACTAGTCCCTCGGTGCCATTGACAAGCCGTGCTAAGGCTGGTGTACAACATCCCGGCAGCCGACCATCTCGAGCTGGAGAAGACGTTGGCCCTGGTTCTGTCCCATTTATTTTGGCCAGGTGTACACCATGACACTAAGGACCACTGCGCCTCCTATCCAGAATGCCAGCAAGCTGCTCTGTCTGTGGGGAACACCCTTTGAAAGAGTAGCAGTGGACTTGGTGGGTCCTCTTGCAAAGAGCGCAGCTGGATTCCAGCATATCCTAGTAGTGCTGGACAATGCCACACGGTTTCCTGAGGCTATCCCCCTGAGAAGTGCCACCGCCCATACCATAGGCGCCAACTTTTCCCGGCGCCGGTGGCCGATGACGTAGTAATCTACAGTTGTCACTGGGAGGATCACCTAAACCAGATGGCAGCCGTCTTAAGAATCCTCTGGGAGGCCGGGCTCACCGCGAACCCAAAAATAATGCTGAATTGGGTGGCAGGAAACAACCTATCTGGGTTACACCCTGGGATGAAGCAAACTGTGCCCACTTATGGGGAAAGTTCAGGCAATCCAGAACAACCTGCTTCTCACTACTAAAAAGCAAGTCCGACAATTCCTAGGACTCGTGCGTTACTACAGATGCTTCATCCCAGATTCATCACTGCTCCCTTAACCAGGCTGCTCACGAAAGGCCAGCCCCTGCAGGTACGATGGACTCCAGACTGCGAGGCAGCCTTTCGGTAGCTGAAGTGCCACCTGTGCCATGAGCCCGTGCTTTACAGTCTGGACTTTATGTGCAGCTTCAAAGTCCAAACCGATGCATTGGCAGTCAGTTTAGTGGCTGTCCTTTTGCAGAACATCGAAGTCGAAGAACACCCCATGCTGTACATTAGCCAGAAGTTGTTTCTGCGAGAATGTAATTCTTTGATGAACATAAGAATAGTCATACTGGGTGACACCAAAGGTCCATCTAGGCCAGTATCCTGTCTTCAGACAGTGGCCAATGCGAGGTGCCACAGAGGGAATGAACAGAACAGGTAATCATCAAGTGATCCATCGCCTGTTGCCCATTCCTAGTGATCAAAAAAGAAGTTCTGGCCATCAAATGGGCACTAGAAGCCCTCTGTTACTACCTCCTCAGGAGCCCTTAATTATTGTGACTGACCATCTCCCCCTGAAATGGTTGCAGCAAATGAGACACCAACACCCGGCTGATGTGCTGATACCTGTCTTTCCAATCCTTTGCCTTTACATTCAACACCGTGCTGGTAAGGGGAATGCCAATGGGGACGCTCTGTCGCAGTTCGGAGAAGGGGACCAGACCAGCTCCGAAGATCGGTAGCTGGGCTTAGTGGGGGGTGTAGCGAGGAGGCGTGGCCTCCCTCAGACACAGATGCGGAGGGAACGCCGCAAGCCACCTGGTGGTTGAAGCAACGAGCTCCATGCCCCACATGCCAGAAGAAGAGGAGTGTAACAGGAAGGGGAAGTATAAAAGGCTGTCCCAGCAGCTCAGTTGAGAGGGAGCTGCCGAAGGAGACAGATGCTTCTTCCCTGCTGCTGGAGTGGGATGCCAAGGAGAACCACTGCTGCCCCGGAGAACAGCCTGAGCTTCCAGAGAGCCCTGCCACTCCCGATGCTGAGGAGCTGCTACCGCTGTCCTTGGCGGTGCATCCTGGGGAGACTGAGGACAAACCCTGGACCCAGGTACACCCAAGGGGGAGAGTAGAAAGCAGGCCAGGGAAACCAGGCAACAGTCTGGTTGAGAGTTGGCCTGATAAATGGTCAATGTTTTGCAGGCTGATCCCTGCTGACCCAGTGGTGGACCTCTCTGCCACTGTTAGGGCCCTGGGCTGGGTCATGGTGGAGTTGGGCGGGCCCTCGTCCTCCCTGCCACTGCACCTCTGGGGTGACAGTACTCCCCCTCCTTAGGCCAGGAGGCCTGCACTCCTCGGGTGTCCCTACCTGAGCCCCATAGACTGTGTTTGGCGCTCACCCCTGCCTGAGCTGGTGCTACAGCTCTCCCTGACTGCAATCCAGAGCCTTGACTGTTTGCTGCCCCACCCTGCTTAATGGCCGGGCGAATAAACTACTACTGCTCTGCTTGATTGCAGGCCAGAGCCCAGACTGTTTACGGGCCTGCCCCGCTTGAAGTCCGGGACCCACTGATAACCGCTAATTCCCCCCCTTTTTTCTTTGTGTTGAGAAGACTCTAGTAGACCAAACTGCAAGGAGGCGTGGCCTCCCACAGACGCAGAGGGCAGGCGGTGCCAGCGTACAGCGTACAGTATCTCTATAGCATAGCACAATATAACTACTGAATAGTATAAAGAAAAATCTGTAGTCCTTGTCACTGCATTGTACACCATGGAAGTCTGATCTAAACGGCTTGAGGAGGAACTGGAAGTCAGATTGTATTGCTTGAGAACACAGATCCCTATTGCCTGACTTAAGGGGACAATTGTTTGCCTTTTAGCAGTATAGGCCTTATGACAAAGTTGAGCAATTTAATAGTGTATTCTTCTTATTCATTGTCCTTTCTACACAGTACTAATTAGTTTGAAGGAAAGAGAATCCTTAAAAGGACTCAGCAAACTTAAAAAACACGTACTTCTATTCAAAATAATTGAACCTACTTTTGTTACTAGTAATAGCTAAGAGGAAGATGGTTAAAAATCATTAGCAGAGAAAGGTTCTCTATTTTTGTTTACTGTGTTCCTTTGTGACTAGTCAGTTTCACTGTTCATCTATATCGTCAGTCAGTTTCCTCTATTTTTTGTGTAGGTATTTCACATAGAGACAAGAACATGATAAAACAATTTTAAATAAAATAGGAAAATATAATAGTAAAATATCAACATTTGACAGGAGGAATCTGCAGTAGTACCTGAAAGTATTTTTAATTCATTTTTCTGTAATTGACTAAATTTTGGTTGAGTATATCTTTAAAAGTATTGGAAAGTTTGAGAAACTGAATATGTAATTAGAACTGAGTGCGGTTAGAATAATAAAAAGGGTTTAGTATTGCCAGGGTTTCAATTACTACAACATTCTTATAATCCAAAATGTTGGAGAAAAGATGCAGTTTTTCCATCAAAAATGCCTGATATAAAGATGCCCTCTGTTGAGAAACTGGTACCAAGTTCTAAATGCTTTGTGAGTATTAGTTGCAAATACTGCAGAACTGAGTTTAGCAAGAGGATCAAAAATAGGAAAAATCAATGTGTCTCACTTAAGAGAGAACAATGGAACAGTACAGACCTCAAGGCCTTTAGCATATGGCCTTTAGCTTCACACATTTTAAAAGCTGGAGTTTTATTTTAAAACTTGTCTACAAATTAGGGCTGGGAGAAAGGCAGATTGAGGTACTAGATATCTGTATTTGGAGCCTGCTAGTTAGAATGTTAACAGTTGCCTTGTGGTGTTAAATAGAATGACTTGTCTGCCTTGCTACTTCTCTTCATAAGATACATCCTTTCATAACCTACAAAGCAACAAATGCCAGTGGCAGTGGGACTGCTTTTTTCCAGCATTGTCCTGCGATGACAATTGCATTGCTGTGAATTTAGCAAGGATATGCTTGCTGAGCAAGGTATATCTCCAGCAGTGTGTCACAGCTCAGGGATACTAAAATGCTCCTTCATCCATCCATTTTCCCTTAGCCTGTATCTGGGGAGAAAATGATCGGGAAAGACCGACCCCCACCTGTATGATGAAGTTAGAGAACAGGTGGATTTTTGGTAACAACCCTCACCCCTATGAACAAGCGTGAAGGGATTTGTGGTGTTAGTCTCAGAGAACAAAGGATTAACTCACTTACTTGATGCTATGCTTAGCTATTATATTGCAGAAAATTTCAGCTTCGGGTTTTATTAATTCTCTGCATAAACCATTGGTTTGTCTTTGATTCTTTTTAAATATCTATTTCCTGATCAGAGACAAGATAATTCATATCAACTCATTAGATTCCAGTTTTCACTTCCACTATTTATCTTGAAAATTGCAGTGGGGTTAAGTCCCTTAGAAACTTCTTTAAACCTTTGTTATCTTGGGTAGCTGGTTAAAGGATATTGGTACACTGGTTTCCTGAAAAAGGCAAATGATTAGAGAGAGGGTCAGGAGGTGTGACACATAAGGAAAGCCAAAGGAGACTGAATACTATTGAAATTGATAAGAGGTGGATCTTGTATAGGTAATATGTTTTTTACAAATACTGAAGAAGTTACTGAACAGCATAGAGAGTAGATGCCTTAACAACCAGGGAAAACAAGTATTGGAAAGATTTGCTAAGGCATATCTGAAACATGATCATGAGGAGGTGTATTTGTTGGCTAGGTAAAATACTTATGAAACCAGAGCAGATGGAAATCTTGCACCATAAAGGACAGTTGAAGTATATAATTCAAGAGGTCTCTTTCTGTCCACCATCTAAAACTCTGATATAGGTAACGATCTAATGAAATGCTAATTGAAGGCCAGATTGTGCCACCCTTATTAACACTGAGTTATACTTTGCTCTTATTTTAGTCACATTGGTTTCAGTGAGATTACTCATGGAGTAAGGGTCTGTTTCATATAAGTAAGGGCAGGAGAATCTGGCCCTGATTAACGCCTTGACGGCCCTACAGCCAGGCCGTGTAGCCTTATATTTCTGCTGCAACTTCATCTAAAAAAGATACTAACATAAGGCATTCAGAATGAAATGAATTTAATCTGTTGTTGTAGGAAAGAGAGCTATTTGATGGTGGCTGTTGTTATCTCTCCCTATCTCTCTTCCCCTTCCTCCCTCCCCTGGATGAGATTACTGGGTATTATTTTTTTATTTTAACTCCTCACCCTTTTTGGAGATTTTTTCCTTCTGTTACATTGCACCTGTGAAAAGCTGGCTAAATGTCTCCAGCCTGTCAAGGCAAAATGAAACAAACGTGTGTTCATTTCAAAGCAGCTGTTAATGGTAATGTCTGATTGAAAGTTGTGCTTTAGATGTACATGTAAGTGCTAGCTAAAGGAGCACTGCAGCAGAATACAAATATCCATTATTAGTTCCTCTCTCTGGCTTCTGTTGGTTTGTACACCACAGTGTTAGCCACTGCATTCTCATAGGTTATTTGCTGTAGACTGTATCTTGGCCCCTTGATTCCAAACATTCCTGGAGTAGGATACTGATATGATTTTGTTGTTGTTCTGTTTGACTTTTGGAAAATTCTGGTGGTTCTGCCCTCAAATATTTAAGTTTGTTTCTTCCAAAGAGAGACAGTAGTCTTGGTGGTTTTTTTCTTATTTTGGTGTAAAGGTTTGACTGAAGTGTAAATTTTCTTGTCACCATGATGAGCCTTGGCAAATGATCCTAAAAACTCAGGTAGAATTTCCTCATAGTCTACAGTGGCTGCTGTAATCAGGCAGTTTCCAGGCAACTGGATCCTGTGGTTACTTGTTTCTCAATTTCTGCATAGCTGTAGACTCGTCCAGCTGAAGAATGTGGAACATTATGAAAAATCAAATATGGAGAAGGCAAATTTCTGCTTGCCTTTTGCCATGTATTTGATTATTTTTAATCAATACGTTTATTTCCATTTTATTTTATCAGAATGCAAAATGTTCCTTTGAGATCAGGGGCCAAATAAAATGTGATTTAAACCTTGTGGGAGAAAGTTTAATTTTAATTTAATGAGAAATATGATCCTATCTTATTGCTTGATATGCAAAACCCAAATATAACCTGGTCACATACCTGATATTGGAAGACCAAATATAACCTGACCTATTAAAAGCAGGAGCTTTTGGAGCAGATACTCAGTGTGATAAATGCTTTGTTAAAAACAAAAAAAGAAAGATTAGCTCCAACAGGTGCACAGTCAATTTTTTTCTTTATGAGCAGTTGAATGATTCAGAAAACAACTTTTGTTACTGTAACAACCTATTCTTCTGCGGACTCTCCTCTGTAGGAGTGGTAGCACCTCCTGCACCTGGGATCGGAGAACTTTGGTAGCAGTGCCCGTTGGGCTGGACATGCGCTCCTAACTGTCTTGCACTGTGAGTGGTGTCTATATAGCGCTGTGCGATCTAACCACCCTCAGTTCCTTCTCAACCACCTTTGGTCTAGGACGGAATCCTGAGCAGAGCCCTTCAGTCATCCTTAGACTTTAGTATTAGCAGTGATAGTAGTGTTTCTATTATAGTTTGGTAAATGGTCGAGGCCCCAAGATGCCTCCCTCTGGTCCAGATGCTCCAACCATCTTCAACAGACCATCTGTTTGTCAACCGTTTGACCCATTTCTATCCATCATGGCAAGAAATCACCTCGGAGAAGTGGATCTTGGAAATTGTCAACAAAGGGTATGCCATACAGTTAATCTCTCTCCCTCCCACCCCCTACCTCTCCCTCTTCAGGGACCCTTCTCATGAAGATCCACTAAAGGAAGAGAGAAACCACCTTCTGCGACTGGGGGCCATAGAACTGGTCCCATCCCAGCACAGAGGGAAGGGTTTCTATTTCCACTGTTTTCTGATCCAAAAGAAATCTGGCAGGTGGAGGCCTATTCTAGACTTGAGGAACATCACAAGTTCATCAAACTACAACAGTTCAAGATGGTCACTCTATCAACAATTTTTCCAGCAGTGGAACAGGGGGACTAGTTCTTGGCCATCAACCTCCAATATGCATACTTTTATATTACCATACACCCTTCCTACAGGTGATTTCTCAGATTCATCATGCGGTCCAACCATTACCAATACAAGGTGCTACCTTTTGGCCTTTTGGCAGCACCTAAGGTATTTTCCAAAGTCCTCACTGTGGTGGCGGCGCACATACGCAAACAAGGGATTGTAACATTCCCATATCTGGATGACTGCCTCCTCAAGGCTCCATCCAGAGTAAAAGCTGTTGAAGCCTTGAGAAAAACAATGGACCTTTTCTCAAATCTCAGCCTCCAGATAAACATGGAAAAATCAATACTGACTCCAGTGCAGCATCTGGAATTTTTATTGGGGTCCATTTGGGTACTATTCAAGCCAGAACCTTCCTCCCAACTCACAGATTTTCTGCAGTCGTGAATCTTATTTCCACAATAAGAACTGGCCTACAGATCTCTGCCAGGACATGCGTACAACTGCTTGGCCATATGGCAGTGGCCATGTTCATGGTAAAACATGTCAGGCTACACCTGCGCTGTCTCCAGGTACAGCTACGAACAGTGTACATGCCCCACTGACACGCCTACACAAACTTCTATCAATACTAATCAATATCAAGGACTCATTAGACTGGTGGACTTAACCCCAAAATGTCTGCATGGGGGGGTCCCTTTTCTAAAACCAACACCATCCTTGATACTGACAACTGACACCTCCTTAATTGGTTGGGGAGTAAGTCTACAGACCCACACTGTGCAGGGCAGATAGTCCCTTTCAGAATCCACACTGCACATCAGCCTCCTAGGACCATAAGAATAATAACGGACATCATTGCCTGCGTGTTCTACATCCACAGACAAGGGGGAGCCAGGTCATGATCCCTGGGCTCAGAAGCACTGAAATTGTGGAACCAGTGTATCCAGCATGACATCAAACTCTCGGCCACGTACCTCCCTGGACATCAGAACTCCAAGGTAGACAAATTGAGCAGGAGTTTCTCATAAGACTATGAGTGGAAATTAGACACAACAGCCCTACAGCATATATTCCACCCCTGTGGGTGCCTGAACATCGATCTCTTCGCTGTACCCAACAAAGCCAGATGTCCAGAATTCTGCTCAAGAGTGGGACTAGGCCACCGGTCTTGAGGGGACGCCTTCCTCATCACATGGAGTGCACCCCTACACTATGCCTTTCCACTGTTTCCGTGTTGTTCAAAGTACTTTTTGACCCAGTAAACCAATGAATAGTATCTGTAATTTGTATGCAGAACCTAGGCACTTTCCCCCCCCCCCAACTATATCCCTCCATTTAAATTGCATGTAGGCAAAATTATTCCCTCCGTTACACCCATGAAGTCCTCACTGAAGTCATTGGAGGTTGCATGGGTGTAACAGAGGGACGAATTTGACCCATATATGCAACTTCAGTCATTTATATTGGAAGGATATTTCTGAGTTTGCAAAGGGGTAGCAGAAGACAAATATAAAACTGTTTGGGGAATATGAGCCATGAAGAGATATTAGCCAACACTGGCCTACAACACATAGCTTATAGGAAAGATAATAATAGGAAATGCAGCACACATTGACAAGATCTTTAAAGAAAACGGAGGATTCATAGAGACAGTATATGGAAACATACCACCGTGAAATATTTTTCCACATTTCTATATTTTTAGCAGAAAATACTTATTTTCTGACTCTACTTTTTTGACTGTCATCCGCAAGCTGTTATTCATGTGCCAATATGATATTAGTAGGTATGTTAAAAGCTTCAGTCACTACTCTCGAATGGGATCTAGAATGTGACAACAGGTTCCTCCTCCCCAAAATTGCTCACTTGCAAACTCCCACAGGGATCTATCTTACTTCCCTTCTCCTACTCAACATATACATGAGACAACTATTGCTAACTGAAATCATCATCAGCATTAAGTAAATGGTGTTAAAACTGGGTGGAATATTGTTACAGTGTGAATGCATTACGGCAGCAACTGTCTTATTTTCATGTTTGTGCAGCACCTGCACAAATCAGACCCCGATCTTTCACTGGGGCATCAACAAGTAAATAGATATATAAACGGGGTAAGCAGCTATATTAAAATCAATAGCGGCACAAGGGCAGACACTGAATACATTTCGGAGGTTCAGGTGAACAAATTCATTTAGATATGCTGAGAATTAACTTAAACCATTACCCAAAACTCAAAGTGAACCAAAGCTGAGCATATTTTAAGGTTTGAAAAATAAAGTGGCACCTTTATTTTATTAGGTATGTGCTGAAATCATTATGTGAAGACAGCATGAGAAGGGCTGACTCCCATAGTCTCCTCCAACCAAGATCAAAATCTTATTGTTAGATTTCCAGAATAAATATCTTTAGAAAATTCTCCGGATAATTAGAAAATGAAGAAGTTTTCAGGAAATAAGATTAAAATGTGGTGTTAAAAAAGGTTAAGGAGGGGGAAAAAAGGTTGTTTGCTTTTCAAGGACAGATCTTAATCTTCTGGCCTATGTGGGTAGATGTTCTAAGAGTTGGTTTTTAAAGGCAGCTGGATAGCTCAAAGTCATTGCAACACTTTCAGCCCATTAGGGCATCAAAAGTTAAGAAAGCGTGTATAAAAGGAAGAGTAATCAGAATCAATACAGAGACACTGGCAACATTAATCAGAGTAGCATTTAAACACTTAAATCAGAGTGATTCTAGTTTGAAGCGCAGGTGTGTCCTTCCCCGTGTAGGTGCTCAAGGTAGGGACAGGTTACTAGGATATGTTGACAAATTGCTGCCCGGTGATGAATATGGTTTGATGTGCCTATACTTGCTGCTGAATCATTTTTAACTCTAAGCCAGTGGAGAGTTCCCTATACATCAAATCAGGTCCAGAACAGAAGCAGAATTTCAGTCCTTTTCTTTAGGGATGGATTTATTTTCCAACACCAAAACAATACAACACAAACTAAAACAGATACAGCAGGCCTTGCAGCCTGGCCCCTACTAAAGCCTCTTCCTCATAAGGCTTCTGCTGTTATCCACACTGCAGGAATCTCCACCAGGTGATCTACCTACCTAGCTGGAGTAGGACCAAGGGTGGTGGGGGGATCCTTTCCCAGTCTTTTCCCAGGTCGTAGGTCCCCTGCAAGTTTCTTCCTGGTCCTTGCAGGCCTTCTCACCTAACTATGCTGCTAGCTGGCTTGTCATCTAAGTACCAAGCATCCTATAGCATATCCTATAACATAGTGAAGTCCAAAAAAACCCAAACATTTGGCTTATTGATTGGAAACGGGGAATGTCAATGAAATGAAACATTTTGTGGTGTGAAGAGTAATAAGTGGAGTGGAGAATGGATCAGTAATAGAAACAATTTTGTTTATTTTGCACTCTTGACACTTCAAGGGACTCCTTTAGCAGTACATGAATAAGGACTACTTGCTTGAGTAACAGTAGCAGTATTAGGCCCTTTGCAAACACTTGGTAACTCCCCTTTAACTAAGGTGTATATTGCTCACTGTTTTATAATCTTGATTTTGTAAATGTTTTCAGCAGTTTCTTCTCAGTTGAAATATGTAATACTACAGCTATATATTGTGTATCCTCTTCTTCTCAAATATGCCAACAGATGCCACTGCACATCTATTGTTTTCCCTGATATTCAAGAATATTCTACAAAGCCTTTTTAGTGTTCCTTACATCTTCCTATGAAATGTTGTCATGTAGTTCACGTGGGCCTTGTGCTTGAATTATGTACTCATATGCAATGTTTAATTCCTTTAAAAATATAACTCAAGGTTCCCTGAGGACAATGTATTTTAGTTTCTGAGATGCTGCCTTCTGTTTCTTGTGTGAACAATAAAAAAAGAAGTAATTTAAGGCATCTGTGACAACAGTGCACCACCTTCATCTAGTGTTTTATGAAGAAAATGTCCTACTTTATTTTTTTACTTATTTTTAAAAATATTCCATACTCCACTTCAGGAAACCTTTTGGTTATAATTATTTTTGGACTGTAAGTCAGATATCCAAAACTGTGTGCTGTTTGGCTTTAGTAAGGACAAGTTAAAAAGAAAACCTGTTATTAAGCAGCCACCTAACAATTTGATACAAACATTAATTACTGTCTGGTTTTGTTCTTTAACAATATCTACTCAACTTGGATTAAAACTTCCGAAGACTTCAACTGATCAGTCTTTCAGTCACAGCATATTTTTGTTCATGCTTTTAATAAACGATTCAAACATTGGCTGCAAAATGGATACGTAAAAAGGGACTAAATAAGTGTTTCAAATCAAATATACTGCCTTGAAAGTTCAGTAATCCTCTATTATTTTAAATATAAAGTGAGCAGACTGTTGATTTTGCTTTTCTTTCACATTAGCTCCAGTGAATTTTATTCATTACAGTTTAAATTATAAATATAAACAAAACAAAAATGAAAAGCTGTAGATCTAGTCCTCTGCTAATTTCATTTTAGTGGGGAAATTGTCTACTTTTTTTTTTTTTTTTTTTTTTGGTTGGTGGTTGTTGTTTAAGTCTTGTATTCCCAGGAATAGCAATTTTAAGATCATGATTTTGTTCTCATCTCTGATAAACATTTCATATGACAGTGGGCAAATATAATTTGCTGCCTGTTTCCCCAGTGTGAATTAAAATGATATGTAGATATGAATCTAGTAACAGAAGAATATCTGACATGATAGACTAAAATTGTTTTAAAACCATGTACCTATAAAATGATTTTAATTTGTACCAAATATACCAAAGTATGAAAGTTACTCAATATAAATAACATTTAAAAAAAATAAAATACTATAGCTAACAAAAGTTTTCTCAATACTAGAAGATTAAGGAGCCATTTTGGAGAAGTTTCTTCACTGGATTTTTTTAAAAAAGATGGGGACAGTGGAAAATAAAGAATTGAGGCCATTATAACTGAAGGGCAGCATTTATTCAGATCTGGTCCCTCAAGACCCTTATTAAATTCATTGTGACTGCTTGTGAAGGGAAGGTGACAGGATTTGTCCAAGACAGAAAAATTAACTAAAATTGTGCAAGGAAAAAAGTTGTTTTTTTCTTCTATATCTTTGGAACCAGCAATGAGAACATGACTGCATGGATAGAAGAGTGCAGATTGGCCACAGAATGGTTAGCAAGTTATAAGAACTGGTCTAACTTTATTCTAGAAAAAAAGAAGCCCATGGCCATTATGGAACAAAGTAAATAGAGCTAGTCTGGTGGGTTTTTTTTTTTTTTTTTTTACTTATTTCTAAATAGCTAGAAAATCAACGTTTGGACAGCAGGTGAGTACTGCATCCCTAGAAGCACCATGCTAGAGGCTGTGAAGAGGGTAATTGTTTTGTTTTTGGTTTTTGGACTTCACTATGGAAGAAGAACTATACAACAACAATAAAAATACACAGTATATTTTTTCAGTGTCTTGTTTCAAAGTTACCTGAACCACTAAACTGCCAAGTCATTCTGATTGTTCAAAATTTGTGAGAGCCCATAAAGCAGGTTTCCATCAGTTGAAAAACCAATACTGGTCTGTCATTTGCATATTGGATTGTGTGATTCATATGCTGTAAACAACAATTAATCATATTTTTCATTTGCTTACAGGCAATATTTTTACCATCCTTGAAATGGGAAAATATTTAAACCCTTAAAGTGTTTTTAAATCTCCCAGTAAAGCTGTGACAAAGTTGGATGTGTGTGTTTTTTATATATAGACTATTTGCTGACAAGTATTTGTCCATGGAAAGCATTGGATGAATGTAATTTATTCTAAGGGAAGTTCATTGTTAATTTTGCCAGCCTTTTTGATAGATTCAACAATGAATCATCGAACTATTAAATTTAGCATAAACAGCAGGAGTTGATAGTGATTCCCTTTGTTGACCATAACCCAAAGCATGGGCCGAATCTGTGCTGACTTATACACTGTTCCACACACTGAGTCAAGTGTTGCAACATTGAGTTTGTCAGCCCAGAATTTGGATCAGTCTTTAGATGGCTCACCAGCCAAGGGCTAATCCTGCAGGGTGCTGAATACCTACTATGTTGTGTTTGAATGCACTCTACACCTTTCAGGATATGCTCAACTGCTGACTGGATTGATCCTCTTGTATACAACAGAGTGATTCAACAGCAGAGGAGTATATCCTGAGATATAATAAAAGAAACCAAGTGGAAAAGGCATCTCTAGAGGGATTAGTGCATGGCAATTGGAGAATGTCCATTGGAATGTCACAGAATGGACAATCCTATGAAAGCTGTCAACATTAGCAGGAGATGGTTAAAGCTGCAAACAGTGCCTTAATCCCTCACGCTCAAGAATGATACTGACAGTTTCAGAAATGAGTTATGAGGTTGAGATTAGCTCTTTAAAATATCCATTTTCAATAAATATCAGACTGACTTCTTGGTGAAAATAGTCACTTTTAATAGAAAAACAACTTGACATTTTTCAGTAATACTTTTAATGAGCATTGCTCTGAGCTATAATATAATGAAATTTGCTTAAAAGTAGAACAGGCTGGTGATGCTTGGCAGAACAAAGTGGCATATGGTAAAACAGTTGTGATTTATTGGCAAGTGCTTTCATTTTTTGGAAAGCTAGCAGCTTTCAGTACGGTGGACTGCATCTTGATATTCAGTGCTGAAAAGAAACAACTGCTGAACAATACACACAGGTTAATTTAAAATAGCATGACTGTTTAATAAATGCAAGTGAAGAACTTTGTCTTATAAATTATCCTTTGCATTCATTGTTCTATATGTGATAGCTAACTTTGTCTACCACTGCATCTTTAGATTAGTGCCTCATAAAATATTCCAGTATTTGAAACATGTACAAGACTTTTCAACTGTCAGATCCTCAGCTGGCATCAATCAAAATAGATCCTGGTACTTCAATGTAGCTATTTACACCAGCTGTGGATCTGGCCCAGAACATCTTTACAAATATATGTATTTCACAATAACAGCTATGGTTAAGGCTACATTGGGACTTCTACTGTTGAGTCTCACAAAGCCCAAATGGCAAATACAGGAGGAACTGTTGGGAAGGGATATGCATCTCCATGTAACTCCAATGGAGCTCAGGGTGGAGTGTGATGTAGCCTGTGGGTGTATTACACATCCCTGTCCCCTTGTTGCTCTTTGCAGAGGGATAGCCACCTTTAAGAGAAATTATGGAGGCAGCTGCCAACCACTTCTAGGATGGGGAAGCTAAAACTTGCCCTCCTTTTGGAACAAGGAGAGAGATTCCCTCCTTTTTAGCCCCTCTAACAGATTTTCTGCAGAAGTGGAGAATCAACCCATCAAAAAGCAAACAGCTCAAACGCACTAAGCTTGCTTCTTGGTTGCAGAGAAAAGCACGCACACTGTCATCTTGTAAACAGTGTATGATGCTCAGGTACTATGGGGATGAGGGCCATGTGACAACTGGATGCATGGCATCAGTTTTGCTCATTCCTTATTCAGGTAACATTCCTATTGAATTCACTGAGAGTTAGGACTGAGTGAGGACTTCAGTTCTGTGCATGTCTCTAGTTATTGAAAACAATTTAGAAATAAGATAAATATAAAAGTAGTGAGGAGAATACAAAAGTTGAAATCAAAATAGTGTTAATAAATTGTCTGCTGCCTAAATTAAAAAAAAAGTTTTGTTAAATCTTATTGTAAAGATTCTTCGGTTTGGCAGTAGTTGTCTCACCTATATATTTTCATTGTATAATGTTGTACACTAAAAACAAAAACAAAATGAGCTCCAAAGGGGCATTTTCCTTGAGTAGAGTGCTTTTTAATTAAACAAGTAAATTATGCTTCCAGGGAATTAGCCTTCTCCACTCTAGCTATTGAAAATTTACTGAAATAGGGGAAATGGTAAAATGAGTTACTAAAATGGCTTGCTTCTAGTCTTGTGAATTTTGACTAATTGAATTTTTACAATATAGTCATGCAGATAGAAATTATTGGCAGTTGCTGAGGAAAACTGCATCACTACCATTGTTGAAGATGACTTTGGCATAGAGTACAGTACAGGAAACAATTGGAAATGACGTCATGTAAGGACATGTCTGTGTTCTGCTGAAATATATATATATATATATATACATATATTAAGGCTTGTCTTTAAAAAAATTTCCTTCAAAAATTACCATTGTAAAATCTGAAGAAAGGATAATACTGGTTGATTGGAATTTAAGAAAGGGGGTTTGGCATGGGGTGATATTGTAAGGTCTCAGTGAGCCCTAAGTAAAGGGCTGTGCATAGCTGCATCAGCCCAGGAGGAAATTGTGATTCTCAGTCACAAAATCCTGCTTGGTTATTCCCTTGTCCTCCCACGCTTACCCAAAAGGAAGAGGGAATCTACTATTGGTCTACCCCAGTCACCAATTACTTACCCTTCCTGAGTCTTGATTTAAGACCTAGATACTGCAGGCATGTGCATAGGGCCTGAACTCCTGGATTCATTTGATCTCAGCCTATTGTATTTTTAATGAAAAATTCTGCCCTTCGTGGTTGCAAAGAATAGCTTGAAAATGTGACATGGGCATAATGGATGCGGTGACATCTGCGTGGGTCTGCAGAGAGCCTGAAACAATAGCTTTGAAAGAGATGAAGTGCCTCATTCATCTCAATGAGTTATGTACATATGCGAGTAGTGGAACCCTGCCAATGCCTCTGTGCATGTTTGTCTACACAAAACTGGACCTGAAGTAACTAACCTGGGTTGAATTCACATCTGTAGGTATTGCAGTGCAAGTCTTTGTGTGGACATTTATTTTGAATTAAGAGGTTTGTGCATAGACAAGTCTTGAATGTGTCAGGAGAAGAGTTTAGTAGCCTTAGACCACCTACTCAAGAAGATACACCCCAGTTTCTGGGCTAAGTGTTGGTGGGAGCCCTGCTGCCACTCCTGTCTCTCTCCTGATAGCGGAGAGGCCCTTGCTGCCACTCTGGGGCCTCATGCTGCTGCTCTGCCTTTCTGGGAGATAGGCCATCCTGCTGTGTAGTGGGCATGGGCACACAGTGCAGGGACAGTCCTGTGAGGGTGGAGTCGATGAAGGTCCCTGTTTCATGGCATGCCTGGAGCCCTGACCCGCCATGCTGGCTCAACTCAACTGGATACCATGTATTTATATGTACAGGGGAAGGAGCATGAGGGGACGCTGGCTGGGAGTGCCAATGTGTATTTTGCGAGGGGTCTTCAGCCTAAAAATTGTTCTTTCTTTAATTTTTTGCTGGCTGTGCTTTAATGATCGCCTTGTGCAGGAAGCTTTCTGGAATACAGATTTTGGGTCAACTCTTGTACTCCCTGTGATGTTGCACTCCATATGCTTTATGAAAATATGCTTATGAATGTGAATGTGATGTAACCGGAATATGCTTTATGCAAAAGGTCTCTTGTAAGGGATCATTACAAAGCTCATAATCTACTGAGTGTGTTCATCCTATTTGTTTGCATGTATTATTCTTATATCTGAAACTAGAAATATGAAGTATAACTCTGAGGTCCTATTGTAATTATGAAAAGTGGTGGCCATTAATGGTGGTTTAGAATCTTGATGGCTCCCATTGACTTGGACAATTGGTTGTAAATAGTTTATTTGCCTGCAAACCTTCCTGTATACATGTGGCCCAACCCAGGAAGAATGGAGACTAGGGGTCTTACAGTGACATGTGACCATGTCACATGATACTGGAATCCATCTTAAATCTGGTACTTTTCCATTTAGAAGGAGGGGTGGGGACCCAGAAAGACAAAAGATTCCCGCCTTGTGCCAAAGCTATAAAAGTGGGTGGAGCAGGACAAAAGAGGTGGCCAGTCATGAGAGAGCCCCTGCTTACCACCTGAGATGTCTGCTGGAACTAACAAGGACTGCACCAGGGGAAAGGATTGGGCCCAGACTAGGAAGGAGTCTAGTCTGTGAAAGAAGCTTATTGGAACATCTCTGAGGGTGAGATTTACCTGTAATCAGTTTCATAATGTATTAGGCTTAGACTTGTGTGATTTTGCTTTATTTTGCTGGATGATTTACTTTGTTCTGTCTGTTACTACTTGAAACCACTCAAATCCTGTTTTATACGTAATAAAATCACTTTTGTTTATTAATGAACTCTGTGTTGCAGCAGGCTAACGTGTCTGGCTCAACAAGGCAGAGTTCTGGCATCCCAAGCTGGAAGGGAAAACGGGTTCAGAGGTAATTTCAGCACATCAGGTGACAGTCCCAAGGGGGTCTCTGTGACCGAACCCATCACACTCACCCTCTCTGAAGAACACTGAATAAACCTGAATGCACATACTCTAGCTTTGCCTCTGCCAATTCAGTATTCATTCAATATGCTTAACCTGTTTGCTAATTTAACTGGTACACCTTCTGAATTGCATATTTGGTGCGGTATTATGCAAGCTATGCTGTTTTGTCAGTCGAAACATAGCACACACTTCTAAACATATATCAAGTACATGCTTTGTGTAAATTCAAGCAAACCACTTCTCCCCCACCTTTTAAACTCTTCGGGATAAGAATAAACTAACACTATTATGTTTAAATAATATTGTTTTCTAAAAATCTTTTCAATCTTATAATTCATGTCAGCAACAACAAAATGTAGCTGGCTGATAATATTATGAGGGGGGTGGTGTTTAAATTAGAATTAAATGCATGTAATTAACTATTTATGTTTTATATGGGGCAGTTTTTAAATAAAATGCAGCCATTTCCTTAGCATGTATTAGACAAATTACAAAATAACTGAAATTCACTGAATAGCCTCACTGCCACTGTCGATCAAAACATTTTTAATACCTAAGTGCTTTCCTTTTATGAATGTTGGGGAGAATCTATCATTTTTTCCCATCCTCCCTGGAAGTACCCAGGATTTGTTATATTTTTAATGTTATGGTGAAAAGCAAAGAGTTGAATAAATAAAATTTGGAGACATCAGTTCTGAAACTTAAATTAATGAGTGCTTCCCTTAGTGATTTGAGCAGTACATCCAAATTGAGATTTTTTCCCCCTACCCCCAAGAGTGCGGTGATGAAAGGATATTCTGATTAGCCAAATGGAATAGATTAGTTATGACTAATCTCTGGAATTCAGCTACTTGAATTCCTATAGTTAGTATTGGATTCTTTCCAGTAAGATTTTATGAGTATCTACTTGGTGTTTGGCTATGATACTATGTTAGCTGGGTCCAGACACTTTTTTTCCAGGTAGACACATTTTCATACTCTAAATAATATGGTACAGGATGAATTATGGTTTGTTTCCATTGGCATGTATTTAGACTTCATACTGTGTGGTTCCAAAAGATAGATGATGATAACATGACCAAAAATAGGGCAGAAACAGATTTTATAAGTGGCAGTTAGAAGAGGGTAATTCAGTATACAGTCTTTTGAATGCTAAGAAAAAATTCTATTAGGCATAGTTTATATGTCTAGTATATTCCATGTGTGTATCGAGATTTTCAAAGAAAGAGAATGTATTTAAATGCTGAAGGGCCTCAAAATCCTTATAATTTTTTTTATATATATATATTACGGCAGTTCCTTAGGCCAATGGAGAAAGGCACCTCAATGTGCTAGGCACTGTACAGACTTATATATATAATACATAGGTTGGGAAAAGAGTGTCTGAGTGTCTGTACATCTGGGTATAATGCTTAGATTATCCAGAAATATAAAGTTATTTTTTAAAAGTCATATGATACATAGAGTACATAATCAGCAATAACCCAAATTTAGGTGAATAGATTTAACAATAGAGTTTAGATATTAGAATCCGAATTCTTGGGTACATCACTCATGAAAAGTTGTACGGAGATTTGGTTGTGGAAAGCAAAATATATCAACCCATGTTTGGAGATTCCTTGACAATTAGGTTGGTTGTTCATTTAGAAAATACATGAGGAAAGTATTTGTTACTTTCCTGACTGCGCTTCTCATCGGCACTCCAGCTCATCCCTCCTGGTATTGCCAATGTCCAGTGATGTGTTCTATGTAGATGTCCCTCGATCACCTGATGGCATCCGACACCAGGAGTTGCCGCATCAGCCGAGCATAGTGTTGACCAATTCCGCATTCTCTCAGCACTCACTTGTTACTGGGGTCCCATGCGCCTAAGGCTCCGACGATCATAACTACACAAGGTGCAAGTACAGTCAGGTCTGAACAACCGAAGTCCTGACCACCTCCAGTGATCCTTACCTTCTGTTGCAGTTGTGAGCAATAGGTACCTTGCGGGACTGGCTACTATATGATAAACCGTAAATTATTCAGTTAGGGAGGATTCAGCCCCGACAGGTTTTGTGAAGCACTCCAGCATATGGAGGAGGAGTTAGCTAAGATTGGTCTCCATGTTTCATGGTCAAAGACAGAACTGGAAAATCTAGGACCAGGTCCACCAGCGACTCCAATCTCTTTGAACAATGAAATTGTCAAATTAGTTTCCAGCTTTTTCTATCTGTGTTTTATACTTACCACCTCCTCCAATTCTCACACGGAGGTTCTCCATCGGATTGGCTTCACAGCATCTGCCATGGGCCGTTTACAATGGATATAGAATCGACATCATCTTAATATGACAACCAAGTTCAGGATTTATTTGAGCTATATCCTTCCCATACTGCTGTATGGCTGCAAAACATGGACATTACACTGCACAGACTGGACAAAGCTGGAGGCTTTCCACACAAAATGTCAACGTCATATACTGGGCATAAAGTGGAATGACTTCATCTGTAATGCAGATGTTTATGGTCACTTGGGTCTACTGACTACTAGGGTCATTGTCCGCAGGTGGCACCTTATGCTTTTTGGACATGTTGCAAGGATGCCACAAGACGTTCCAGCGAACGCCGTTCTCTGGGTGGCTTGTAACATCCAGGATAAAATTCCACCAACTGAGGGGTGAAGGTGGCCCAGAGGCAGACCCCCTATTACATGGGTTCATCAAGTCTGTTCCGATGTTGGACTCTCAGGTCCTCAAGTCTTTGCGGTTGTGCAGGAATGGACCAAATGGCTAATGATTGCTATGGCCGACATCTGGCTAAGCGTTGAAGAAGAAGAAGAAGCACCATGTCAGCTGTGTAGGAGTTTTGCCATTGATTTCATTGGAGCAGGAACAAGCCTTTAATTTCAAGTATGTAAATTTAATACTGGACTATTTTACAATTGTCGTGTACGTTCTCAGTGATTTGTAGATATGAAAACAGTTGACTGTGAACAATCACTTCATGATGAAAAGTAAAATGCAAAATTGCTTATATAGCATCCATATGTAGTGTGCATCATTCTCTGTATTGCTTCAGTTAGAAACACCCCAGATGTACGTGGTCCTGTATGGAACAAAATGCCTGAGTCTTTAATTTTTATTATGATTTTCTTTATTTCTGTCCTTAGTTAATAAACAGAACATATAACAGTAGATGAGAGCTACATGGGGGATATAATACATGGGGATATAAATATCCCTACTTCTTGTTCATTTATGACCAATATGAGCTCCCAAATATGGAAATAAATGTCTTCCCATTTACCCAGACACATTTCTTCCCAACACCTGCATCTTCCCCCCCTCATCCCCACCCCCATAGCTACATGCATGCAATAAAAGGAAAATAACTAGGTTGCTGGGCCAAATTCTCATTCCATGTCCAAATCACAAGTAAAAGGTCTTTATATGAGGGGTGGAGTGTCTGGAACCTTCTCTTTAGTCCAGAGCCGTGATGTGAACCACCTAGCAGCAATGAAGCCTCTTTGAGAATAAGACTGCAATTTCTGCATTGCGGTAGCAGCTGCTGCCCTCCTAACACCCCCACATGGTGGTTTTGGTCAGTGGGTCAGTGTGGTTAGCTGATCTGTTGACCATATCTTCAGCCACATTCAATCCCTCTCTGTCCCTACCCTATGAAGTGCTGCTGTGGAGTCATCTTGTGCAATCTCTCCCCAGTTAGCCTGTAAGACAGCTGGGGGGGGGGAAGGAGGAATTATAAGGGTGGTTTTTTTTATGCCTATAAAATGTATGCTATGATATTGCTACTGGTATTGTTTATTTCTGTAGCTATTGTTCTATCATTTAAAAAAAAAACTGGCTCTGCTAGATGTACATTAGTCCTGTTTTTCATTTTTTGGACACAACATTGCAAAACATTTTTTTTTTCTCAAGAACAGAACTGTATTGGCTAATGTTGGATGGCTATCTTTGCGCAGTGCTCTTGTAAATGCCCTCCCAAACCCTTCTATGGCAAGGCAGCGGCCAGGAGGAGAGCTCTGATCCCTTTCAGATTGCTCAGAGCTGAGAATAGAATCAGGACAAGCAACCAGATGCCAGAGAGAGCACAGGCCATTATTCCTTATAGCGAGAAACAGGAATTGAAACAGCTGCTTTTATACTGGGTAGAAGCCTATGGATCAGTACTGCTTTATGATGTACACTGATGTGGAAATTCAGAAAAACAAATAGGAGTCGGTTGGAAGGGATGAGGGTTTATTGCCAGAATTTGTTGAGAATGTTGCCTCCATTACACAAATAAGGGCTAGAATAGCGCTTCAGGGTGCTGAGAGATTTGTGGACCTTGTAAGCATTGAGGGAGAAAATGGCCTCCAAAAACGCTGCAACATGAATCGTATCTTTTTAAAAACAAACTTTGAAACTATGTCTTAGCCAAGACACAGTGCCATGATTTCAGTCAGCTAGATCACACCCTGCTGGGATCTTTCTTAATAAGGTTTGCCATGTAAAGAAACTTTCGAAATGCAACTTCCTTAAACAGCTGAAAGTGGAGACTGAGGGCATGGCTACACTTGCAGATGTAGAGTGCTGTGAGTTAAACCTGCCTTCGTAGAGCGCAGTAGGGAAAACGATGCAGTCTGTCCACACTGACAGCTTCAAGCGCACTGGCGTGGCCACATTTGCAGCACTTGCAGCGGCATTGGGAGTGGTGCATTGTGGGCAGCTATCCCAGCATGCAAGTGACTGCAACGTGCTTTTCAAATGTGGGGATGAGGTGGAGTGTGACAGGGAGTGTGATGTGTGTATGCGGGGGGAGAGAGAGTGGGTTTTTGGGGTACTGATAGTATGTCAGCATGCTGTCTTGTAAGTTCAGACCCCCCTCTCCCCTCACCTCTCTCTCACTCAAAGCAAACAGTAAATGTTTGCTTTTTCCTCGGAGCTGATAAGCAGCCAGCTTCTCCGAAACGGAGCTTTGAAAGGGCATTTCCGCATTCCTGCAGCCGATTTCACAACAATGACAAGAGTGGCCACTTGACTTAAGGGGATTATGGGACATTTCCGGAGGTCGATCACAGCGCAGTAATGCAACACCTCGTTCACACTGGCGCCGCGGCCCTTCAGCGGGGGCGCAGCAAACATTATTCCACTCTCCGAGGTGGAGTACCAGCAGCGCTGTAGCTGCGGAGTCAGAGCGCTCTACGTGCCTTGCCAGTGTGGATGGGGAGTGAGCTAGGGCGCCCGGGGCTGCTTTATTGCACTGTAACTTGCAAGTGTAGCCAAGGCCTGGGATAAAATTAGTGCTATCTCTAGAGCAATATGCTGAACAAATAATTGAAAGGCTAAAATCAGGTTTTTAGGAATCTGATCCTAGGTGACTAATTATTTTTTTGCCAACCAAAGTCTTGACTCCTATTTTGAGTATCTATGCAATTAAAAACATTTTTTGGAGATGGAGTTACAGGGTAGTTGCCTATAGGTTAAAAGCAGCCTTTTTCTGCTCCCAAATCAGAACATGTCCTAACAATGCATCTGATGACTAGTCACTAGCAAACTATCTAAGGAATTCTTAGATTATTTACAATTTGCTAAGGAACTTCTGTTGTATTGATTATAACTTTCCATGCTTATGGGGATTTATTAATAGGGCTAAATATGAAAGGCTACCAGCTAATTACATTAAGAAGTAAAGCGAGCCTTAATTATGAAACATAATTGTCAATAATTGTCCAATGGTAATTCTGTAATCAGATTCTTCTGAAGCTACATAAAAATAGACTTTTTTTACATAAAGATATTAGCACTGCTGTGGGGGTTTAGTTAGTTGTTTCACTGCTTAGGTGCTGGGAGGTATAACAAGCACATCATCAGTGGAATATGAGTTTTTGCAGTACTACTAGACTTATTTAATACATTCCAATGTTCAGTGGAATAAGATGCAGGGAAGTTGTGAAAATCACTTTAAATATTTCAGTTGATACCACACCCATTTAGCCAGGATGATTCTGAGATGATCATCCTCCATCTGCTTCCACAGTAAGCACCTGAAGTTCATGGTGTTTTGTGAAGTCAGTCCAGGTGACCTGTGCTTTGAGAGCTCAACATTGGATGAAGGAGAACATCATGATGTGTGTGGACTTCACTGGACTTGTGACACTGAATGACCATGTCATGCTAGAGTGTATTCAGTTCAATTCACTTGTGTATTAGTATAGATCAAAGCAATTAGTGTTTAGGGTTTAAAATTTCATAAAACTAATGGAATGTTACAAATATTGTTTTCACTTATCTGTTCCTGTTATAATGTAATAGCAAACACTTACATGGTAAATACCCTATATAACTAAATAACTTATCACACATCAAAGAAGCCACGTGGAATGCTAATGAAGGACTTTATCAGAATGGCCATTGTGATGATGACCTGAGGTCAGAAACTCAAAGTGCATTCCTCACTCATCACCATCAAAGGAAAAACTGACTTGGGTAGAGAGATTGTCAGCTTGTCTTCTGTGAGAAGAAGATATAAATATGGATTCAAAGAACAATCCTTTATCTCTGGACTGTTTGGATTCTAACAGGACAGAATAAATGAATGAGAAGATGGAGATCCCCAGAGTTATTCTGGGTAGCCCTGAAATACTTTTGGAAAACTGGCAGTTTATTACAGCACTGCCACCATTTGGACTTACAAATTATGATTCACCTGTAGATATATTTTACGTGCTTTAACCTATCAATAACTCTCATTCTTTTTTCTTAGCTAATAAACCTTTAGTTAGTTTACTATAGAATTGGCCGCCAGCATTGTCTTTGGTATAAGATCCAGAGTATCGATTGATCTGGGGTAAGTGACTGGTCTCTTGAGACAGGGAGAAACCTGTTTTGTGTCATTTTAGGTTTATGCACCCTTTTATCACAAAGTCCAGTTTGTCTGGGTAGCAAGATAGACTGGAGAGGCTAAGGGGACTGTCTGTGACTCTATGGTAAGATGGTATAGTGATCCAGGAGTTCGCATTTGTTGCTCGCTTGGTAATATTTAATTATAGAACATACCACCAGCTTGGGGTGTCTGCCCTTGTTTTCTGACAGTGTGCCCTGAGGTAGGCACTCACAGCTGTGAGCCACTCCAGACAGCATGACAAGACTGTCAGTGTAATATGATTGTACTTTTTTCATGACTTGGTATAGGTTCAAGTTTATTTGTATTGTGATATTCTAGAGGCGCCTGTCACAGATCAGGACTATATTTGCTAGGTAGTGTACATGTGAAGAGACTGCTGCTGCCCAGTTTATAATCTAATTTAGGTTTAGGCTAATTTTGGGTTAATTGAATTTTGTGGGTATAAACCTGAAACATACCTAGTTTGCACATATCTAGTCTAGTCTAGACAAAACAAATGATTTAATTCACTTTCTATTGCAAATTGGAGCAGATAGGTTACAAGGACTGTTTGAGGGTGGTGAATTCTGAAAGAGTCTAGGCAAACCTGATATTAAAGGGATTCACTCAGAGCCCGATTGTAGCAACTGGTAAATATCATGCTGTATTGAACTCAAAACAGAAATGCTTGTTGTCCATCTTGAGGAGGCACCACTGGACATTATTGAAAGGATTAGAGAGTAACGAGTCTTGCTTACTATATCCCATATTTATACCTTGTGGTGTTGTCTAAGTTGCCCTGAACCTCCTCTTCCCCAGTGGGACATTGGCCTTTTCTTCAAGCAATCTCCCACAGATATGTAATTGATAGGGATGGTCCCTGTGCAGATGTGTGTAATTTCACTAAGGTAAAAGAGGGACAAAATTCTGTAATGATATAACTCTTGTTCTATTCCTTGGCAACATTTAGAATTTAAAAAAGTGGAATGTCCAAGAGTGCAGTAGTTTATCTGAAACTTAAAACAAACAAAACCCCAACAGAAACAATGAGGAGTCTGGTGGTACCTTAAAGACTAACAGAAGAAGTGGGGTTTTTTACCCATGAAAGCTTATGCCCAAATAAATCTGTTAGTCTTTAAGGTGCCACCAGACTCCTCATTGTTTTTGTGGATACAAACTAACACGGCTACCCCTCTGATACTTAAAACCCCAACACAGTCACATGACAAAAAGTAGAATGTGGGTAAACTTACAAACCCCTTTGTTGCTAGAATTCGTGTATCCTGCACCAACTTCTCACCACCAACTTGCTGCATGTATTCTGGAATTAAACTATTTCATATACCAATAACTGTATAGTCCCTCTAGCTAGCCTGAGTTTAGTATTTATTGGTTCCTTTTGGGACAGACTGGATGTTTCGGGTAGTATTTTCAACAGCTTTCGGCATTGGTCTGCTCCCATTGATGTTAATCAGAGTTCCACCAGAGTTAGGGTAAGGGTGAACACTTAAGAAAATCCAGCCCCTTGATGGCCATCAAGGTTTTGTAAGAATCCTGTCTAATTATTAAGAAATTTAGTCTTACACTTATAAAGTTTCTTTCATTTATAGTTTATAAAGGGTTAATTTATAGTCCAACAGATTAATAGGTTGCTTATAATAATTTAAACACCTACAGATGTTCTTAGAACATCTATAACACAAATTTTTGTTTATAATCCCTTAATAATTTAACCCATCATAAACACTTTATAAACAGAACTTTATGTTAGTGTGACTGGAAGATCTACTCAAATCACATTCAAAATGGAAATTTTTAATAAAGTTCAACAAAAAGTATTAAATGTTACATGTTTTAAGTCTTTCTTATCAGAAGCAGAAGAGTGTCCATAATTTTGAAAATACGTAAACAGCTTCTCTAAGAGTGGCAATAACTCTAAGGTCCTATATTTTATTAGTAGGCTCATCATTTGGCTCATTTATGCGTGTGAAGAACCATGTCTATACATAAGAAAAAAGATTCTCTTATCCTCCATCAGCATTTTTTTAACTGGGAAGCTATTTTGAGAAAGAAAAACCACTGTCAAAGGACAAATGAAAGCTGATATGGTTAGTGCCTTCTCTAGAGGATTAGATGTATGTTTGGCTTTCACTGAGCAATTCGAGAATTTTTCTATCTTCTGGTCCAGGTTTATTTCTTCATCAGGATGTACCTCAGCATTACCTCCATATCACAGTTGCCAGCAACTGTTTTCTCATTGATATTGGTAGGCTAGTACTTGTCAGAAATTCTGGGAAACAAATCTGGTGTTTCATTTGAGGAGTGGTGAAGTTTTCAGTCATCCATATATATTATCTTTCATGCATCATCTAATCTATACTGTACCACACTGGACTATGCATTCTTTAGCATCCTGTATTACATAAATTTTAATATAACAAAGCATAAGGATGCTGATGTAAGGGGAAAAAACAAAAGGTGATCACTAGTTCGGAAAAGAATGTGTTTTAGGTTAATACAATAAATATATATAGTAGTACAAACACAGAAGTTAGCATTTATCTGATTGAAATATGTACCATATCACATAGTAAATTGGGATATTTTCCTTCTATAATGTGCTCTGGTACAGAGCAGATCTTACTTTATTTTGGTAAATCTCGATGTTTTAATCTAGGACCCTGTATTTTAAATATATTGGGGAATACTCAATACGATACCTGGTCATGCATTGCAAGGATATTAACACAACGGTGGGATATAGGATTCACCATTGGGTCATGATGTTTGAAGCGTGCCTCTATCAGTGGCCATCAGGTGCATTAGAGGCAAACCTGTCCATCAAGTGCCTAGCCTATTGTGACATATACAGGGAGAATTTTTTCCTGACCTTTGTGATGGTCAGCTTCCCCCTATGAGATTTCATTGCTACTATTTTGGCACATGTAACTACAAAGCTTATTAGTGGCCACAAAATAATCAACCCCCTTTTAAAATCCAGCTATACTATTTGAACCACATCCAGCCCGAGGGTAAGACAATGCAATTGCATTGAAATCAGTGGAGTTTTCGGGTTATATGAGAAAATTTATTTCTTTTTATGTGCTTGAAATTTACCTGCCATTAATCTCAATGGAAAATAATTTCCTAATGTATGTTAAGTGTCATTTTTCTGATCAGTTTTTCACCCCCAAATTAAATACCATCTAATATTTTTTTCATGCTACTGAATCTTAGTTATTTTAATTTGTCATTATCCACTATGCACAGCTCAACCTAACTCTAATGATTTTTGTTGCCTTGCTGAGATCTACTGTGATTCAGTTGAGTGGAGTTATGCAAGGTATATGTGTATAACAATGAAATAGTAAACCATGAAGTGGATTTAGCAGCAATCCACAGATTAATATAAAAAAATAGTTAGTCCATGGAGCTCCTGCAGCCAGCCTTCTTGCCCCCATTCATTTACTACCACAGGGAGCTGTCAATAGCCTTCATGCTACTGTGTACATAAAAATGGATTTCTTGTTGCAGAAGTGGTAAGATTGCCTGTATGGTGTATTCATCAAATAAAACTCTTGATTTGCAAAAGAACAAGGCAGTCTAGGGAGCTAGTTGGCAGTCAAATTATTTGATAGTCCCAGAGACTTCTTCAGAGGCTATGGCCTGAACTATGATAGGCCTTAGCGGGGAGCCAGCTGTGATTACTAGCACTGTAAGATATCTTTGCAACTTGGCATATGAGTCATGTGACAGTTCTATATTCTCTGCAGAGGTACCAATTAAGTCAACCAGAAAACCAGTCAAAAAGGGACCCTGGTGGCTCTGGTCAGCACCGCTGATTGGGCCGTTACAAGTCCGGTTGGTGCGGGGCTGGCAGGTTCCCTATCTAGCTCCACACAGTTCACCAGAAGTGGCAATATGCCCCTGCGGCCCCTAGGTGGAGGTGCATCTAGGGGGCTCCACGTGCTTCCCCACCCCAAGCGCCGGCTCCCCAGCTCCCATTGGCCAGGAACTGCAGCCAATGGGGTCTGAAGGAGCAGCACCTGCAGGTAGAGGCAGTGCGCGGAGCCACCTGGCCATGCCTCTACCTAGGAACCAGAGGGAGATGTTGCCGCCTCCGGGAGCCGCCTGAGGTAAGTGCTGCTCGGAGCCCGCATCCCTCACCCCTCCCCTGACCCAACCTGGAGACCCCTCCCAAACCCTGAACTCTCATTTCGGGCCCCATCCTGGAGCCAACACCCCCTGCCCAGAGCCCTCTCCTGCACCCCAAACCCCTCATCTCTGGCCCCTCCCCAGAGCCTGCACCTCCAGCCGGAGCTCTCGCACCCCAACCCATGCCCCAGACCAGTTAAAATGAGTGAATGAGCGAGGGTGGGGGAGAGCGAGCAACAGAAGGAGGGGGAATGGAGTGAGCAGGGGTGAGGTCTTAAGGAAGGGGCAGGGCCGGGCCATGGCCTCGGGGAAAGAAGAGTCAGGGGGCAGGGCAAGGGTGTTTGGTTTTCTGCAAATAGAAAATTGGCAACCCTAGTACCGATGAATGTTCTCCCTAGCACTGCGGGGAGATAGCCAAATAAGATGAGGAAAGTGTTGTTATATTAATTAATATTGACTTTTGGTGTCAATTTTATGTAAGCTGAGGCATAATTATGCCGCAAGAGTGGTAAGTCACACTTCTGCACAGAATTTGACAGAGAGAATGAGTATTTCAGTGGTAGGGCTTAATTGGTAGTGGAGTTAATGCGTGATCTCTAATTGTTTCCCATGTAGCTAGCATGACTAAAACAAAGTTATTAGAAAGACAAGGTGGGTAAGGTAATATCTTTTATTAGACCAACTTCTTCAGGTCCTTCTTCAAATCTGAAGAAAAGCTATGTGTAGGCTCCAAAGCTTGTCTCTCTCCCCAGCAGAAGTTGGTCCAATAAAATATATTACCTCACCCACCTTTTGTCTCTAATATTCTGGGACCAGCATGACTACAACACAGTATAAAACAAGGTTAGTGAACTGAGCTATGAGAAGGTATTGGCTGTGAAAGTTCATCTAAGCCAGGGGTCGGCAACCTTTCAGAAGTAGTGTTCTGGGTCTTCATTTATTCGCTCTAATTTAAGGTTTCGCGTGCCAGTAATACATTTTAACGTTTTTAGAAGTTCTTTCTATAAGTCTATAATATATAACTAAACTATTGTTGTATGTAAAGTAAATAAGGTTTTTAAAATGTTTAAGAAGCTTCATTTAAAATTAAATTAAAATGCAGAGCCCCCCGGACCGGTGGCCAGGACTTGGGCAGTGTGAGTGCCACTGAAAATCAGCTCGCGTGCCGCCTTCGGCACACGTGCCATAGGTTGCCTACCCCTGATTTAAGCAGTCTGTAGGAGTGCCCTATCTTGTGCAGCCCATGGAGACTCCAAGGTCAAGGACTGTGATTGTGCCAATGCTCTGTGCAGCCCTTCCTTTCTTACATACAGTCTTAAGCCTAATATCTCTAGGCCTGGTTGTGATTGGCATTGTACAGATGAGTTTGTTCTTGTCAGATGAATAGACCAGGTATAAACAAAGACCCAATTATCCAGAGCTACTGATGAGAATACTCAATGTACAATATCTAGATCCTGAACCAAAGCCTAGTGAAGAAATGGAAAGACTCACATTCACTTAAGTGGGCTTTGGATCAGGCCCTTAGTTGTCATATTAGAGAATAATATGAATTATCCAGAGACTGATGATGGTGATGATTATATTCTCAGATTTATAAAGTGTTATAACTAGTACTAAGACATATTTACAAGAAGGTGAGAGAAATGCAGATAAAATTGATTAATCTTTTTAAAGCCATGGAATTATGCTTCATTCTAGTGGATTAGATGTTCAGTTTCATTAAATAATGAAGGTATATTGCTAACCATACAAATGTTTACCCCATATAAAATCTCATAAATAAATTGTTTAATTGATTACAAATGTGCACTCTCAGATATTTAAAATACACCTTTACCCCGATATAGTGCTGTCCTCGGGAGCCAAAAAATCTTACTGCGTTATAGGTGAAACTGCATTATATCGAACTTGCTTTGATCCACCGGAGTGCGCAGCCCTGCTCCCACCGGAACACTGCTTTACCACGTTATATCCGAATTCATGTTATATCGGGTCGCATTATATAGGGGGTAGAGGTGTATGGCATTTTATTTTTCTGTTATTAATCACTTAATAAACATCCGTAAACATGGATTTTTAGGAAGTTGTAATACTTTTATTTTACTTTTGGTAAAAAGAGCCCAAATTATTTTATTACTATTTCTAAATATTGCATATAAGTATTATAGTAATAAACACTGTGGTCCAATTTTCAGAAATGGGCACCTTTTAGAAAGACATCTAGATCCTAATTTGAATTCTTAAATCAGAATTTAGAAACACAATATAGGCATTTTCTTGCTAAGGTGCCAAATTTCGGATCTGGATGTCCTTTTGAAGCATGATATTTTGAATCTTTACATTGTTTGAGTGTTAGTCTGTATTCATATTCCAAAGCTGTCAAATGCACGTCCAGTGTGCATGCACTAGAGAATTTTCTAGTCAGCACTATCTATCAGGACAGTATATGCACCCTTCCTTTCCTGATGCACTGTGTGAGGATATAGAGGGCAGAGCTGCCCCACCACACCCAGTTCCTTCTCTACTGCCTATTGTGCATGTCAGATCAACTCTTGTCAGGATTTACCTCTGTGTTAGCAACTGCTTGTTTAGCAGTTCATTTAAGTCTACAGAATATGTGGTCACTGGCAGTATTAGTGGCCAGGGATGACCAGGTCTTTAAGAACTCCCAAACTACTAGGCAGTCATGCCTCTGAATGACAGACACAAGGTTTCTGTTCTGCCTCACTGAGGGACATGTCACAGAGCACTGTAAAATCTGCAGGCCCTTTTCAAAGAGGACTAGGTGCTTGAGGCAGGTGCACCTGAGGGCTTTCCTTATGGAGCTAATGATGAGGCTGGTCTCTGACTCCTAGCTCCAGGTGTCTGCATCTTTGGGAGACTGGAGGCTGTTAAAATCAACCCTGGCTTCAGCATTGAAACTGGCTGAAGGGACACTCAAGTCTGCAGCTTCCTCCTCTGGGAAGCAGAGATACAGATCAGACAGGGACCATAGGTCCTCGAAGGAGAAGAGATGAAAATTACCCTTTCTAGGTCCAACTTCAAGGCTACATAAGATCACTAGGCTGTCGGACATTAAAGGTGCCTCAAAACTTA
Source organism: Emys orbicularis (assembly GCF_028017835.1). Classification (NCBI taxonomy): domain Eukaryota; kingdom Metazoa; phylum Chordata; order Testudines; family Emydidae; genus Emys; species Emys orbicularis. The sequence goes on from NC_088685.1 coordinate 186,369,671, forward strand.
GGAAAACTTCCCTGAACACCAGAGCCAGTAATAGCTGAGCAGCCCTGGACATAATAGTTGCTCTGCCTGATGCCTCAACAGTCTTTTAGCATTAGCACTGAGGCAACTGGAGAAAAGGTCAGCTAGTATGGTACTGGATAGAAGCCTGATTCTGGTGCTGGGCATTCTATTGGTTCCTGCATTGGCTCCAGCATGGTTTCCTCCGCAGCAATTTGCAGGCACTCCACCACTTCAGGACATGTTGGCAGAGATGGAGCCCATGTGGCTACTGGAGCCAAATTCATCCCTGATGCTGCCCAGGTTCCTGGACCCAGTGACTTTGTTGATTCCACCATTCAGCCAGGTTCCCCTACACTAACAAGGTGAGTACCACCATTCCTGGAGAATTGTTCCCTCTCATCTTCTGACTGGCAGGAAAGCCATTAAATATCCCTGGTCAGATTTCTAGACTCAGCAGTATTGATCTCATGGTGGGGAATAAGAAGAGCAAATCCATTGTTGATGGCATAGTATTTTACCAACTCAGCCCAATCCTGGGGACTACCGGTACCAAACATCATGGGGTCCAGTGCGATATCATCATTGTGTGTGTAGCATGTGACCCCCTGAGGAGCTCAGTACTACCTCAAGACTGGCCTTTCCACCATACTTGTGGCACAGACAATAACCCCTGCACCAGTGACTGGATCCATGCCACAGACCACAGCAATGAGTGGGCTGCTCTCGTGCAAAAGGTCCATGGTGAGGGACGGACAGTTCCGGCCATGACCTCATCATCTCTAGATGATGCCCTGGCACCAGATCACTTAGTTTACCATTCCTGAGGACTACAAGATGTTCCAAATCCTCATGAGTTGGGTAGTAGTGGCCTTGGCGATACCTGTTGAGGAGGTGCAGGATATGCTGCACAATCTCCTTGATATCCTACTCTTGTTATGGGAACACACAGTGATCCTGATCAATGAGGGGCCAGAACCACCAGTATCATTGGCATAGGTGTCCACATGAGCAGACAGTTGGTACCAGATCCTGACTACCAGATATCACAGTCACAGAGTCACAGAATATTAGGCCAGAACGGACCACTGTGATCATCTAATCTGACCTCCTGTGTAATACAAGCCATAGAACTTCCCCACAATAATTCCTAGAACAGATCGTTTACAAAAAACATCCACTCGATATAAAAATTGCCAGTGATAGAGAATCCACCATGACCCTTGTTAAATTGTTCCACTGGTTAATTACGCTCAGTTTTAAAAATATTACACCTTATATCTAGTCTGAATTTGTCTAACTTCAACTTCCACCCATTGGATCGTGTTAGCCATTTCTCTGCTAAACTGAAGACCCCATTATTAAATATTTGTTCTGTGTGTGAATACTTTTACACTGTGATCAAGTCACCCTTAAATCTTCTCTTTGATAAGATAAATTGAACTCTGAGTCTATCCCTATAAGGTATGTTTTCCAGCCCTTTAATCATTCTTGTGGCTCTTCTCTGAATCTCTCTGATTTATCAACCTCATTCTTGAATTGTGGATACCAGTTCTATCTGCTCCCAGGATCAGGGTGAGTGGCCAATGAGTGAACCCATCAGTACCCCTAGAGAGAAGGAGATGAAGCACCTCAACTTGCTGACAAGAAAGCTTACTCCGCTTTAAGCCTCCAAATGAAGATATTGAACTACAAGGCAGTTGTGGCAAATATGGAGTGCTTTTCAATAAAAATTTGTAAAAATTGCAGGGATGATTTCCAGACTGTCCTATTGGAAGGTCCATGTAGTGGCCAGAACCACACTGCAGGTGGCCGTGGCAAACACGGCCACAAGGGCATTGACAACAGTGGTCACGATGTGCCATTCCTCCTAAATAGTTATAAACAACGTTTGAGGACCTGCTGTTTTAAGGCTGCTCACTCTTCCACAAGAAGACCGTTGAGATAATGAGATCCTTTAAAAGATCTAGTGCCACCCCCAGAACCCTGGGGATCTATCCTCCAGAAGAAGGTACTTCAGACCACAACCAGTTCTGCAACTGTCAGTCTTCTGGCATGTGCCATGTGAGCCCCCAGGCCACAAGCACAGGCCTTTGAGAAGGAAGTCCACCAGGGGTCTATCAGTTGCTTCACTCTGCTTCAGCACTGACCAGGCAGTAAATTTGGCTCACTGTTCAAGGATGGCATACCATTCATTCCACGGTCTTTGCCCTCTCTTCCTCTTGGTAACTGTCTGACTCACTTCCAACATGCTTTGTCCAGCATAGTCTCAGACCACTGGTTATTGGAGGTGGTCCAGAGATACAATGCCATTTAGTTCCTCTCCTTCCCCTCCCCCCCTCCCCCGCACACCTGAAGCCTTCCACATCACTCTTTAAGCACCCCTCCTCAAGAGCCTGGTTGAAAAAAGAAGTGCAGTCCTTCCTTGCTTTGGGCATGAGGCAAAGGATGTTCTATTCGAGGGACTTCATTACTGCCAAGAAGACAGGCGAGCTTCATCCAATATTCAACATGAGAGCCTTCAATGCCTCAGATTTAAGAAGGTCTCCTTTCTGTCCATCTTCCCCTCCTTAGATCAGAAAGACTGGTATGGTGCCCTTGACCTCAAGATGCATAACTGTGGTATACCCATCATGGAAGCACTTCTTGGAGTTTGTGTGTGATAACAATTACTACCAATATTAGGTGTTGACCTTTGGGCTCTCTGCAGTGCCCCGTGTATTTATGAAGCAATTCTTAATTTTCTTCTATCCCATGGCAAAGAGGTTTCTGAAAGGCATATCAAGACTGTAGCCATCGGTAAAGGATCTGGACCTAGTGTGGGACCTTAACCTGGTCCTCTTGAAACTGTTGAATGCCCTTTGCCTTGTCTCTCTGAAAGTAGCCTTCCACTTCATAATCATGTCTGCCAGAAGAGTGGAGAGCTGCAGGCTCTGATGGCAGAGGCACCTAGCACTCATCCATAGGGAAAAAAGTAGCCATGAGGCTACATCTCAGTTTTCTTTCTAAGGTGCTGTCAGAATTTCATATCAACGATGTCCTCCATCTACCTGTGTTCTTCCCCAAGCCTCATGCTGGGCGAGCAGTTTGCACATGCTGGACATATGCAGAGTCATATTGTTCTACGTAGACAAGATCCTTCTGGAAATCACCCAGGCTGTTTCTGGTTTACACCAAGAGAGTCAATGGACAAGCTGTGTCTATGCAGAGAATATCAAACTGGATTGTCCAGTGCCTCAAGTCATGTTACCAGGTAGTGGGCAGACAGCTGCCCAGCAGAGTCAGATGATTTAGTTAGTGTTGGTCCTGCTTTGAGCAGGGGATTGGTCTAGATGACCTCCTGAGGTCTCTTTTATGATTCTATGATTCCCCGAGGGTGCAGTCCACCTTGGTGGTATGTCTAACTAACTTGCCAATCCAGGATAATTGAAGAACAGCAACTTCATCCATACATGTGCTCACAAAGCTTTATGCGCTGGTGCAATCAGCCAGGGATGATACAAGAATTGGAAGATCCATGTTACAATTCATATTTATAGAGACTGCACTCACCCGCCTCCAATGCTGGCTACTACTGGGGAGTCACCAACTGTGGAATACGTGTATGACTAGCATTCAAAGAATAAAGAGGCTACTTACCTGTGCAATAACTGATATCCCTGCTACTTTAGAGTCCTGATGTCCCATGCTCTTGTGGTGGCAAAGGAACTGCAGTGTTGCAGGATGGCTCTGCCTTTTATACCCTTGGAGAAGCTCACAAGGAGAGGAAGGGTGTGTGCACCTCCCTGATAGATATTGCTGATGAGAAAATTCTCCATGTGCACCCTGGATATGCATTCACCAACTCTGGAATATGTATACACACTACACATCTTGAAGAATATGAGTTCCTCTACAGGTAAGTAACCTCTTTTTCTTGTGACTGCACTATATGTAGAACTGCAATTCCCAATGAACTCTTCAGAGAGGAGTTATTCAACACCCCCTTCTGGAATGTAACTTTGCTCTCTTACAATTTTTAAATTGTAAAAAATAGAAATATTTGCCTTTTGAAGAATACTTGGTTGGATAATGTCTGTTCCTTACATCAATTATATGGAAGAGTTCATCTGTATTTTAGGACACTCGGACAGCATGAGCATATTTAGCAGTGTTTTCTGCTAGTACTATGAATAACAGGTGGCAACTGAGTTAAGCAATCAGGGTCTTGTATTTATATTGTTGTCATAGACTGACTTTTAAGTACATCCAGCAGCTTCTGGAGATCAGGAATCCTTCAATATTATGATGCTAATGGAACCTGTACATTCACATATAAAATGTTATCTTTGTCCTACTTCATCTTATTTGTATTTATGTGAGAACTGTGTTCCATGTTTTAATTGTTTTAATGCCACTACTAATAGAGACTCTGAGTGCATTTGATCGAGAGGTTTCCTTTTGTGAGTTACTGTCAGCTGTACTCTTGTTTATCTGGCTTACAAAAGCTGTTGTTGGCATGCCAATACAAGAAAACAATATAAGCAAGATGTAAAAAATACTGCTGATACTGACAATTCCTACAATAGAGCTCATGTGCTTTGTTTACTCCAATGATAAAAAAAGGGTTTTATAACTATTGTTTAGGCAGCTGTAGCTTCTGTACTTACTTTCCTGGCATAATGGATCTATTTTTTGCGTAAAAATTCTTTTATTTTGAATAAATTAGACATTAAATGGCTCTGAATTGTTTCAAGGTTGCCTGGGAGCAATGGTTCTAAACAGAAAGTTTCTCCTTTTCTTTATTAGAAGACACACAATAGTTTTACTTACAAAAGCCCAGGTATGTTTATGGAAATTATAATGAGGTCAGAAGTACTTTGGAATTTCTTCACGTTACCATTAGAAAGAAAAATCAATACCAGGCTCGCCAACAAAGAGACTAAAAAAAATTGCTCATGTACGCAGAATTCTACTGAAACTAGTTATATAATGTCATTAATGTGAAGATGGACATGAATCAGAGACTCCATGTAGTACCTTAGGGACTTGAATATTACCAATCTATTTTATGTGCATGATGCTCAGATGCTTCAGCAATGGGCACCAGTACAAAATCCTGAGGTAGTTAAATCAGTGTTTCTCAAACAGTTGGTCGTGGGAAGTTTGTAGATGAGTTGTAGGCCCAGGTGGGAGGGGAGTTGGAGAGCAAGCTCCCCCTGCTGCAATAGCTCCTGCCCCACAGATCTGGGCCCAACTCTTTTCCCTGGACACTGCAACTTGGGTGCATAATATCGCAGCGCCATTCAGGTTTGGCCTGGCTGCACCTCATCATGAGTGGTGGCTAGGTTGCAACACCGCATATTCAAACTTGACCTGGCTGCCCCTCTGTCTGATGGAGGGAGAGTTGGGGCAACTCTGAGTGATGCTGTGATCCTTTGTGGCAGGTTGTAATGCCTGGAGTGGGGAGGTGGGCCAATCCCCTCAGGACAGGAGCTGCCCCTGGCGGGTAGATGTGGGATGAGTTCACTCTCCAAGCCCCCTTCCCCCAGGAATGGATTAGGGTTATGGTGCTGGGGGAAGGGTGCTGCTGTGCCATGGAGCGAAGAGGGGGCAGCAGCGGAGGAGGAGACTGGCCCATAATTTTATGCCCCCATGAATTTATGCCCCCAATCTGCATTGGTTGCAAAAGACAAACTGCAGCTGGTGAGTTGTCTTAGTAAAATTTTTGGAACCAATGAGTTACATTAATGATAAATAACATTGCATTGTGGGAAGGTGTTTAGGGGGTACTCAGTGATCATTGTGAAGTCCAGCTTGATTTGTCACCTCAATGACACGTGGTTCTGTATCCCCCTACATGTGGAACGCACTCATTGCTCATCAGAACGAGCTTGATCCAAAGCCATTGAAGTCAATAGCTGCTAGTGAGCATTTTTCTTCAGCTCTCTCTCTAAACACTTCTGTGAGGCCCAGAAAACGGAATTTATAATTAAAAAAACAAACTAAACTCAATTTCCCAGTGCATCAACATCTTCTCCTTTATGCATCTGCCTTTTAGCTTGTAACAGCTTCAGGGCAAAGACATAACTTTGTCTATTGGACAATGCTAAACAAAAATTGGTCCATGATGTGAAGCCCATACTATTAATGATGAGCAGTTCCCCTAATGAGTACTCCAACTGAAAGTATCTGAGCAACTGCTCACCAATATGGCTTTATTGCTTTAGAATCTGCCCCCTAATTAATAATAAGGCATGACGAGGTATCTAGTGTGGTGCTGTAAGGCTTCTTTTTTTTTAATCTTGGATGATGAGGTTCAGGGCAAATATCTGTCAGGAAAGAGAAACAGTAGAGGAGGATCTAAGCAAGCTTTCAATATGACAGGAAAAAATCAGGCTGGTACATTGGGATTAAAATAATCTGAAATGGTGTTGAAGGAAGAAGACACCTGAAAAGAGAACATTCTGAAAAAGACCTACAGTAGGAGTGATAGTGGACTGTGAATTATATCTGACTTTCAGAAGTGATATGCCAATAAAAAAGGCCAATGGAGTTTGGGACTTTCTATCAGTCTTGGAGCAGGGAGATGATAGTCTAGCCATCTCAAAAATTGTTTTTTAAGACATTGAAAACCATGTTTTACTTTAAAAGGCAGTTACTCTTATTCAGAACTGATCTTGTGATTATGCAAGATTTAAGAAGCAAGCAGGGTGTTATAAGTTGGCTTTGGTAAAGTTTCTGGGGCAGATCCTCAGCTGGTGTAAATGGTTATTGCTCCACTGACTTAAATGAATGCAATGACCATTTACACCAGCTGAGGATCTGCCCTTAGGTGTTTGTTCTCAGCTCACAAGTGGCGGCTCAATGAGTTTCAGTTGATATAGTTGGTGTATTGGTGACCTGAGTCCAGCAGAAATGCAATGTGGGAGGCTTCAAGCTTTCAGACTACATTCCATACTCTTCCAAGTTTACATATGGTGGGCCAGATCCTCAGCTGTTACAAACTGGCCTATTTCCAGTCATATCAGTGGAACTAAGGATCAGACCCTATAATGTTGGGTGTTTGGCTAAGTGAAGACTACAGAATTTGGGCCCTTTGGTATCCAAGTAACATTGTCGAACTCAATACCCAGGAGTTGGACAGAACTAGTCTTCGTTCCATACTGAAAATCTTGCTGTTTGAGCTTTATATTAGATACCAAATAATTTGCATGGTTTGATTGCACTACTTACAAATGTCCAGAAATGTCTCTTCACTCATCTCTGCCACCAGAATAAGATAAGCTTTTCCAATGAGAGATACTGTAAGTGCTTAGATACTCACAACCAGAAAGAGCATTTCTCCATAGCTCATTTGTTTTATGTAGTCTGTCCTAAGTGAATTAAGGTCCCTCCACTGATAGCATTCATTGGACCTTACAGTTAGGCTACTAGGGGTGTTTTTTTAATATATATAGATGCTTGATGGTTCATTAAAACTATTCACTGAATGATTTTTTTAAAAAAGGAAGTTAAGAGAATTATAAATGTATCATATGTCACTGACTTGTTCTTTATGTAAATGAAGCATTAATATAGCTTGCATCATCCCATGTGTTCCAGCTTTTGTTTAACAATGCAGTGTTATTCTTTCACACATGCTGCCTTCCCATAATGGCATTCACGATATTAGCTGCATGACTCTGTACATACAAGTGTCATATTAACCCAGTATATCATTTATAACTCATGTAATTTTACAGCACTGTATTTATAAGAACAACAAGGAATCTGGTGGCACCTTAAAGACTAACAGATTTATTTGGGCATAAGCTTTCATGGGTAAAAAACCCACTTCATCAGATGCATGGAGTGAAAATTACAGATGCAGGCATTATTATACATGAAGAGAAGGGAGTTACTTTACAAGTGAAGAACCAGTGTTGACAGGGCCAATTCAATCAGGGTGGATGTAGTCCACTCCCAATAATTGATGAGGAGGTGTCAATACCAAGAGAGGGAAAGTTGCTTTTGTAGTGAGCCAGCCACTCCCAGTCCCTATTAAAACCCAGAATAATGGTGTTAAATTTGCAAATTAATTTTAGTTCTGTAGTTTCTCTTTGAAGTCTGTTTTTGAAGTTTTTTTGTTGAAGTATGGCTACTTTTAAATCTATTATGGTATGTCCAGGGAGATTAAAGTGTTCTCCTACTGGCTTTTGTATGTTACCATTCCTGATGTCTGATTTGTGTCCATTTATTCTTTTACGTAGAGACTGTCAGGTTTGGCCAATGTACATGGCAGAGGGGCATTGCTGGCGCATGATGGCATATATCACATTAGTAGATGTGCAGGTGAATGAGTCCCTGATGGTGTGGCTCATGTGGTTGGGTCCTCTGATGGTGTCACTAGAGTAGATATGGGGACAGAGTAGGCAACAAGGTTTGTTACAGAGATTGGTTCCTGGGTTAGTGTTTCTGTGGTGTGGTGTGTTGTTGCTGGTGAGTATTTGCTTCAGGTTGGGGGGCTGCCTGTAAGCAAGGATTGGCCTGCCTCCCAAGGTCTGTGAGAGTGAGGGATCATTTTTCAGGATAGGTTATAAATCGTTGATGATGTGCTGGAGAGGTTTTAGCTGGGGGCTGTACTTGATGGCCAGTGATGTTCTGTTATTTTCCTTGTTGGGCCTGTCCTGTAGTAGGTGACTTCTGGGTACCCATCTCTCTCTGTCAATCTATTTCCTCACTTCCCCAGGTGGGTATTGTAGTTTTAAGAATGCTTGATAAAGATCTTGTAGGTGTTTGTCTCTGTCTGAGGGATTGGAGCAAATCCGGTTGTATCTGAGGGTTTGGCTGTAGACAATGGATCATGTGATGTGGTCTGGATGAAAGCTGGAGGCATGTAGGTAAGTATAGCAGTCAGTACATTTCCAGTATAGGGTGGTGTTTATGTGACCATCACTTATTTGCACTGTAGTGTCCAGGAAGTGGATCTCTTGTGTGGATTGGTCCAGGCTGATGTTGATGGTAGGGTGGAAATTGTTGAAATCCAGATGGAATTCTTCAAGGGCCTTCTTCCCGTGGGTCCATATGACGAAGATGTCATCAATGTAGCGCAAGTAGAGGATAGGCGCTAGGGGACGAGAGCTGAGGAAGTGTTGTTCTAAGTCAGCCATAAAAATGTTGGCATACTGTGGGGCCATACGAGTACCCATAGCAGTGCCGGTGACTTGAAGGTATAAGTTGTCCCCAAATCTGAAATGGTTGTGGATGGGAACAAAGTCACAAAGCTCAGCCACTAGTATTTATAAGGTCATATGGAAAAACCTCTCCTTAAAAGATATCAAATACATTTGGGGTCAAATCCTGCCTCTCCCATCCTTCCATGAAGAGGTCCTTTGACAAAGCTGTGACCGAAATTCTGCTGTATGGGATGATGGTGAAGGATTTCCATTTTAGGATTCTATACTGCCGCCCATCAACGTAGATTGTCAGCACAGATGCTTGGTGGAAGCAAGTCCCAAGGAGCCTGCATGGGGCTTTTTGAGATGTGGTGGGAGGCAGCGCCGTATTATTGCCTAGGCCGACAAGGCCTAGGCCTAGGGCGGCAAATTTGCAGGGGTGGAAGCTCCCCTCCGCGCCCCGCCCCCCTGCTCCAGCTCACCTCCGCCTCCTCTGCAAGCACGCCGCCGCGTCCTGTTTCTCTCCCCTCCCAGCACTTGCGCCGCGAAACAGCTGTTTCACGGGGCAGGGAGGGAGGGGGGAGGAGGAGGAACGCCGCGCGCTGGGGGAAGAGGTGGGACCGGGGGTGGGGATTTGGGGAAGGGATCCAATAGGGGAAGGGAGGGGGCGGAGTTGGGGCGGGGACTTTGGGGAGGGGGTTGGAATGGGGGCGGGAAAAGGGCGGAGTCGGAGCAGGGCCAGGGCGGCAATTATTTCCCGGCCTAGGGGCGGCAAAATTATTAATCCGCCACTGGTGGAAGGGCATAACAAAAACGAACAGATCCTTGATTTATGTGAATCCATTGGCTGCTAGTCTCAAAATGGGAGAAGAGGCCGGGGATGGTGTCATGTTGCCCATCACTGCTACTGCAACCCTGGGGTAGGGCTGCTGAATTGCCTGTCTAGGGTGAGTACAGCACCCCTACCATTACCTGGTTACACAAGCTATGTGTTGCATCCAGAATTTGGTCCTTTATGAACAGCATACTGTGTTACATGAGGAACTGTTTCTTGGGGTAGATTTGGTCATCAATTTCTTCTTCCTTTGCAGAATGTACACTTATATCAACTTAGCCCAAACACCCATATCGAACTGGAAGCTACTGGTTCTAGAAGTTTTGTTGCTGTCTTTAATTACACATTTACAGTACCTTGTGGGATGTAATCAAAGTACACACACAGGAATAAGATTAATATTTTTCTGTAAGCAGAGTGTAAAGTTCAGGCCTACAGCTTTGACAACTTGTGCACTGGACTAACTTCCAGCTGCACTGGGGTTCACAAGTTTCAATACAGTAGCATTAAGGAACAAATCTGGTTCAAATTCTCTTGTAAGAGGTAAAAGAAAGTATCCTGGTTAAAAGAGAAAACATATTGGCACATCATTGCTAACAAAACCGCTTGGTTTGGGAGAAAAACAAAGAACAGAATTCAGTACACTTGATGTTGGTTATTTATCAGTTAAATTCTGTGCATTGTATTTTGTTTAGTAAGCACAATTTTCTTAATCCACAGCTTTCAACTTGTTTAAACTCAATAATGCAAGTGTGCAGATTACACCTCGTGGGGTTCATGAAAATCATGGAGTAAAAAGTGAACATTGACAAGAGTAGTAGTGTGCTAGCAAGTACAGATCCTTCTTTTCCCCCACCCCCACTCCTTCAAAATCTGTTACCATCTACTGTATCTTTGACCAGAAATGACAGAATAAAAATAGAGAAAAGTGGCCTTTGAAAATATTATTGTCCTGCTTTCTTCTTATTCATTCTATGGGCCAAATCCAGCTTCTAAGTAGCATAGCAATCAATGACGTGTATAATTGGGAAACCGAGAGACATTCAGTTGAAAGGATTGTGTGGCGTTCACTGATCACTCAGTGGTGCTGAAGGTGCTTCCAAGAGATCTGCTTTATTCAGTGCCTGGTTCCAACTGGCTGTGCATAATAACAAGAGCTTCACAGTGCCTCTGTGCCCCTCCCCCTGATTCTTTCTGCGAAGTTCAGCCCTTAAAGGCACAGACCCCCAATACCACATCATCACTTCCAAGCAAACTAAGGGCTTGTCTACACTACAGAGGTTACAGCAGCATACCTACAATGCCACAGCCATGCTGCTGTAACCCCGTAGTACAGACTACAGCAACAGAAGGGGTTTTTCTGTCACTGTAGTAACTCCACCACCACGAGTGACGGTACATAGGCCAATGGAAAAATGCTTTTTTCGACCTAGCTGCATGTACACTGGGGATTTAGGTCAGCATAGCTGCTGCATTCAGATGTAGATTCTTCATGCACCCCAAACACTGTAGCTATGTGGACCAAAGTTTTAAGTTTAGACCATGCCTTAGTAACAAAATTAAAAAACCTAACATTAATAAAAACATACAATTAATAATAATCCATTACTTTTTGAGGTGCCCTGCACTGTCACTTGGACCTTGGGGACTCTCTGGAACATCAGCACTACTGCTGTTAGGAGGCAGCAAGTCCACTTGTTCTTGTGGTTCATGTCTTCAGGCTCTTTGTCTCAACCTGGTGAGTTGTTGCCTGTCTGTCATGTTGTCTGAGAGGATCTGAGACTCAAAGACCCTTATTCTTTTTTGGACTTGGAGAAGGTGTTGACCATTCCTCCATGGTGTCTCTTGTATCAGCTGATAATCTCATATGGCTGTTTGGCAGCCTCTTGTGACGCCACTGTTGTTTGCAGCCATTGTTTCCCTTTGGAGATGTTCAGAGCATAACTTTCATGAACTGATGGCAGGTTCCAGGATTCCCAGATCTTTTTTTTTTTTAAATTTTGCCTTACCTGCCACTTTATACATCTGTGTGTCCCCAGTGACTCTGACATTAGTTTGACACTGCAGACATTCTTGTTTTCTGTTTTCTATTAAAATGTCAGCTGATGATGTCCCATGCTTCATTGGTGCCATTTTGTAATTTAACAGTGCTAAATACAGATCAGAGTCTGATACCACAGTAGGTGCTTTATTATTTTGATACTGTATTCCACCATCATGTTGGTTTGGGTTAATAGGGACTAGCAGTTATGTGTCTAAACTGCTTAAACCTATGCCTACTAAACTGTGGCCCATTGTCAAACATTACTATGTCAGGGATATCATGTCTAGCAAAAATAGTTTTGATATACACAATTACTTATTTAGCTTTACTATCTTCTAGTAAAGCTATTTCAGAGAAGTGAGAATAATAGTCTAGGACAAGTACATATTTATTTCAGCCAACAGAAACAAGTCTATGCCTTCTTTGCTTGGGGGGTGAGGAGAGGACAGCAATGTTTCCTATTCCACCAACATATGGGCTCTTTCAGTCAAGTGGGCTTGTATTTGTAGCATATGTGACAAGCCTTAACAGCTTCCTCGATGACAATGTTCATTTCAAGCTAGTATAAGGCCTGGTCTACACTGGGTTGGGGGGGATTGATCTAAGATACGCAACATCAACTATGAGAATAGCGTAGCTGAAGTTGACGTATCTTAGATCGACTTAGAATTACTTACTTCGCGTCCTCACGGCACGGGATCGACGGCCGCGGCTCCCCCATCGACTTTGCTTCCGCCTCTCGCCGAGCTGGAGTTCAGCAGTTGATGGGAGAGTGATCAGGGATCGATTTATCGTGTCTACACTACATGCGATAAATCGATCCCCGATAGATCAATCGCTACCCCCTGATCCGGCGGGTAGTGTAGACGTACCCTAAGAGTTCTGTGTCCATTCTTAGATTTTTTTCAATCCCTAAATGACTTTCATGTATGATCTTCAGGTATCTTTTTTAAGATATTTTTTCTGTAAAATCCTAAGTTTCACCATCTTGGTGCCTTTCAATAAAATTCCCTCTAGTACTGACAGGTCCCTCTTGAACTGATGTTAGGGGATGCTCTTGCTGCCTTGTGCTAATACCCTTATTTGCTTCTTACAGGGTCTTGTACCTTGCAGTAGCTCTGGTAATCATAGTCCCCCTTTTTTTTCCACCAGAGTGACTTGTACAAAATCTAGCTCTGACTTTGCTCCTCTGCACTTTTGTCAAGTGTTCTAACGAGTGTGTTTGCATCCCCCAAATCTTTCCCAGGTTTGTATTCAATTTGCAAATCATGCACTTATAACTGAAAAAAAAACAACTGTATTTTGAGCAGGTGATGTTTCCTGCCCCCTTTTGGCAATAGCAATACGTGATTTATGGTCAGTTTCAGCTAAATAAAGACATGAAACTATTTACACCCATGGACTAAGGCCACAGCCAACTCCTCTGTTTGAGCCCATAGACACTCAGTTTTGTTTGTAATATGCTAACTAAAGATTTTTTAACTAAAAAAAAGGAAATAAGACAGTTATTTACAATGTTAGAGCAGGCCAACACACACACAAATGAGTTAGTCTTAGATGCCAAAAGATAATAGAAACTTTTATAATAAGCAAAGTCCATATGTCCTTTAGGGCTAACTCAGGCAAAACAGCTGGGATCTTTTGCTTATGCTTAGTGATTCTTGCTCGTTTAGAGTCCAGGCAGCAAAAAGAACCAAGTTTCTATTTGTCAGGGATTTTTATCCCCTCCTCCCCAGAGCCTAAGCTGATGGGATGAGTTCATGAGCTGGTCTCCTCTTCCTGGAGGAGGTTAGGGGTGCAATTTAAAAAGTCTTTGTTCTTTTGATGTCTCTCAATAGCTCATTTGGTTTCAAAGGCCTTATTGTTCCACAGGACCTAACATCTTCAGTCAGAAGCTAGCATTTGCATTTGAGAAGACTTCTTTCCTCTTTGATGTGTTTACACAGTTACCAAGGTTCACAATGCAAACATTTGCTATGGCTTTATAACATGGGGTACAGATAAGCGAGCATAATACATGCAGCATCCTACAAGCTATTCATAACGTCTAAACACCAAACACATTCTTACAAATCTAATATCTATCTTAACGATACTAACATAAGGTGAGTGAGACTAGTTTCCAGCTATGCATTTGTCAGTGCTCAGTGAGGTCTGGGGCCTTGGCATGAGCTGGCATCTAGTCTGCCAGTGCCACAGAGGCATCCATGGACAGCTTAATTTTGCATTTAGTCATAGTACCTCAGGACTGGGGCATCTTTAATTCCTTCAGTTTCTCTAAATCTTACGATTTGCATACAATGTCCATTTAGGGTGACCAGATGTCCCGATTTTATAGGGACAGTCCCGATTTTTGGGTCTTTTTCTTATATAGGCTTCTATTACCCCCCACCTCCTGTCCCGATTTTTCACACTTGCTATCTGGTCACCCTATGTCCATTGGATATCTTTATACAGTAGAGCTCTGTTTGCTGGATTGGGTGGCTAGGTTTGGCACAAATTTCCCTACATAGTTCACTGTTCCAAGGAATCACTTGTTTGTTGAAGCAGGAACATTAGTGATGACCTCAGCCGTACTGTGGTCTACCTGTGCATGCCAAAATGTTAATTTCTGTCCAGGTAAGGTATTCCTGTTACGTAGAGCTTACATTTTTGTTCAGCTTTAGCCAGCCGATATGGCTCTTTCCAGAACTGCTCGGGGAACCCTCTGGTCATGGACTTCTGTTTCCCCCCCCCCCCCCCCCCCCGAGTAAATCTGTGTAAACCTTTGTAATCTCTATTCAGTCAAAAAATGTTGTAGTTTCCTCTGAAACACTGTGGGTATCAAACACAACCCAAGCAGCAGTCTGCAGAAATCGTGTCTCCCAAAGGGGGTGTTGAACATGCGCAAACGTGGGCTCTGTTTTTTCTAAAGGCACCTGCAAGAAACCTGCTGATATATCAAGCCTAGAAAAGCATTTGGTATAAGCCATATACTTCCTCTCCTCTTCCCCTAAATTTCTCCTTCTTACTGGTAATGGAAAGTGTTCACTTTAACATTTATTTGGGGTCTATATATAGGGTTTAGCCTTTTTTCCTAAAATGACCAGCAAGTGTACCCACGTTGTTAGTTCTTCTACTTACTAAATGATTCCCAGAGCAACAACCCTCTCCAGCTACTCTTTTCACTTCTTCCTTAGGGTGAGGTGAGTTTTCCTCTGGGCATGAATTGTGGGATGGTTAGGCTGTTTCAGCTCTATTCTGTATTGTGTGGAGAGCTTTCCTACCTTTTGAAAGACATCCTCAAACTCTTCCTCAGTTTTTTTGGACCCTACCCCCTCCAATTAGTTCACACTCTTGATGAGACCAAGGGCTTGACACATTTTTAAGTCATTAATGTTGTTTTCCTAGTATTATTACAAATTGTATCTTTCCCCAATTTATTTACCCATATGTTTATTTCCCAGACTCCATTAGTGAAGAGAAGCTCACCTCTATAAGCCCTTACCAGTTTACCTTCTTCTGCTTCTGGCTTTTCTTTCAGTGCTATTATCACTGTATCAACAGTGTCCAAAATCAATAAATGTCCCATTTGCTTTCAGGGTGATTGGCCATATATCTTGTGCTGCAACATTGTCTATTGTTCCTATGAAGAATTCCTCTGGGCCAGTGGATCATCATCATCCTGTTTATCAATGTTTTGCACTCTCTTGGCACTTGCCAACTCTTGCAAAGAGAAGTAATCCATTTCAGTTTTGAAATTTTTTCCCATCTTCCAGGCATAGTCTTGGCTTGTGTTTGCCATGGTGTACAGCTCCATGTGCTCTTTTTCCTGGACTACAGTTCTGACTGCTGTGCATCTTTCACGTCTCTTTCCTTATAGTGTTTTTGGGTTCTCTATCAAGTCTCAGAGTGAGAGCACTGTTGACCCTTCTTAAACTTCATTCTGTGCTGGGTGACATGTCAAGGGTTAATGCAGGGTCTTCCAGTAGTCTGAGTTGTTTGACTCTGATTCCAATCATGATTTGATTTCTTATCAGGGACTCTAACACCCCAAGATTGTCTCTTCAGCCTTAAGTCAGTCAAAAATTCTTCTATAGTTTTTCTTTCTTTCTTTCTTTTTGGTACTGTTTAAAAACTTCTCTCATTTCATTTTTAAGTTTAGTGAAGTTTTCAAATATTTTTAATGTAGTTTCATAGCCTCCTTTGTCTAAGTTAACTGGAAACTATTAAACACCTCAAGTGCTTCAGAACCAGCTACTGTCAGAATTTATAAGGCTGCCGTCTGACTGTTTTCCTTTTTTCCTGACAGCCATTGCTTCCAGATACAGAGAACAGCAGTATTTAAACCTTCTCCACTTGTCTTCCACATTTCCAGAGCGTTTCAAATCTGGTGGGGCTTTTAATTGCTCCATTATTCCACTTGGGGTATTTTCTTAGTTTGTTTTACTCCTGGTACCATGTGGTGTAGTGCTTAAGGTGCTTTCAGGGGCTCTGTGTTATTCTGAGTGCGGTTCCAGCTGGGTGTGTATAAAAATAATAGAAGCTTCAGAGTGCCCTGCCCAGACTCTCTTGTAACAAAGCACAGCCCTTAAAAGCACAGACCTGCAATACCACAGATTGCATGTGCCAAAAAACTGTTATTACCTTCCCCATTATGTGTCAGTCCTTTTTGCTAAATATTATTAGGAATCATTGTTTCATTGGGAACTGTCCTCATTAAGTGGATTTCCTGATTATCTGTG
Source organism: Emys orbicularis (assembly GCF_028017835.1). Lineage (NCBI taxonomy): Eukaryota > Metazoa > Chordata > Testudines > Emydidae > Emys > Emys orbicularis. Next base: position 186,386,408 of record NC_088685.1, read on the forward strand.
ACCTGATTAACTAGAATGTGCTCTACTAGTATAGTATGTAAAACAATGATCTGTGATTTTTTTTAATTGCATTGTTTTTCAATTTGCGAGGCTATCTTAGTTCAGGAATACAGGTCCTTCTATATTACGCTGATTTTCAATACCAGTAAGAGTTGCTTTCCAAAGGGACAGAATACCATAAAGTCTAAAGCACTTATTTCACAGGAACATGCATACAATCATTTTATTCATAGTTGGAGGAATAGGGAAAGACTCATTTCCTTATGCTGATAGATTTTCATTCAGAACGTGGCATCTCAGAGCAGGTCTGTCCATGAGGTAGCATGTAGGTCACGTATAGTAGGGAGTAAAACAGGAAAGAAGGATATGAGGCAGCATGGTCTAATAGGTAGTAGACTGGGACCTAGGAGACCTAAGCTGTTTTGGGGTGTGGAGAGAGGAGAAAATTGGGAGGACTATGGCTACAGATTTACAGTAGTGCTAATGTTGTCTTGGATAGTTATACTGTAAGATATAAAAACTATTTTTAATACCGTCCTCAAAACACTGTTCTGCAATATCTACTAATATTATGTTAATGTTATGGAAAAATCAGGCTGGAAACTTCATCTGTCTGAGATAGTGATTCTGAGAGAAGAGGTGTATATACTATGCTAGCCCGAGAAGCCTGTACTAGGGCAATGAAATCTTACTTGGAACCAGAATCAGGATAAAGGATTCATGTCTGTATATCATCCCAAAAATTCTATGTAGATTGCAGAAGTGAGCAAACTCAAAGACAGCCAAAGGAAGTTTGGAGAGCTGTGAACAGAAATACCTTCAGAAGATCATGAATATCCAGGGGAGGGACCAGGTAGGGGATGAAGCTATTGAGGGAATGATGAAGCAGAGGGTGTTGTCAGTGGGATCAAACGGGGAATTGAAGACAGCATATGGTCAGGATGGAGAAACAGAAGCTCCCAAGAAATGGGTATGAGAATGAATGAAATAGCCTGATGAAATGAAGTCTGGATGGAGATAATCACCGAAGAAAGTCCTTTGGAAAAAAATATTGCTTACTGTAGGCTGCGTGGCCATGCCTCCTTGTCAGTCTCTGAGGGATGCAATGCCCCCTCGCTGTTGTAAACCTGTAAAGGTGAGCTCAAATTGGGGAATTAGCTTCATCTAGTGCTCCGGTCCTCCGGCCGGGCAGAACAGTATGGCAGTCTATGAGCCCTAGGCCCAGTCAGGGTGGGGCAGCAAAACAATGAGTAGGCTCTGGCCTGAAATCAGGGCAGAGCGGCTAAGCAGTCTGAGTCCCAGTAGGGGTGAGCACCATAAAGTCTAGAGGCTCAGGTAAGGGTGAGCACCAAGAGAGTCTAGGTAGAGTTGAGCACTAAGGGGAGCCTATGAGGCTCTGGTAGGGCTGCGTGAGGAGCACTGGCCTCCTGGCCTAAGGAGGGGAAGTACTGCCATCCCAGGAGAGATTCGGGCACACCCAACTCCACTGCGTCGCAGCCCATGGCCCTAACAGTGGCAGAGTGGCCCACCACTGGTCAGCAGGGATCCGCCCGCAACATGCTGACCTTGTATCAGGCCAGCTCCCAACCAGACTGTTTCCTGGTTTCCCTGGGCTGCTTCCTATTCTACCCCTCAGGTGTACCTGTGTCTGTTGTCTTGGGGAGTTCTGGCCAGTCTGCAGGTGGCAGCCCCAACAGCTCCTCAGCATCTCAGTCAGCTGGCAGCCCAGGGAGATCCAGCCAGTGCCCTGGAAGCTCCTCTGCGGGCTCCAGCAGCAGGAAGGATGCATCCATCTCCTGTGGTGACTCAACCCAAACTGAGCTGCAGGGCCCACCTTTTGTACTTCCCCTTCCTGTCCCACCTTTCCACTTCCGGTGGGGTAGACATGGCTCTCCTGGTTCGGCCCACTAGGGGGAGTGTTATGGTCCCTCCCTGTCACTCTCCGAGGGAGGCCATGCCTACTTGCTACACTTACTTTTAACATATATGGTGCACTTGCACCTAGTGTAAGTGGGTGTAATTCCAATGATATCAATAGTTTCACCTGAATTAATCAAAGCTGAATTTGTCACATTGTGAGGTCAACTGCATGTGCTATAGTCTATTAAAAAAATCCTGCTTAATGTATACTATTTTGCTCTCTGAGAGCTTGCTTTTATTATAATTAAAAAGGAGCAGAGCATTTCAAAACATGTATTTAAATCTATTTACATAATTTACACACCTCAATTACTAGATACAGTTTCATACAGTAGAGTTTAGAGTCTAGCACAGAATGAAATCAAGTTACCATTAGAAAAAGAATAGTGTGTCAAAGCGGAGCATTTTATGCATTTTAATACAGCCAAATGCAAGGAAAAGTTGGGAACCAAGAATGCAAGATGGGAAACCCTGTGTTGGGAAGTAGGGACTCAGAGAAGGATTTAAGATTCATTTTAGAAAATCACTTTAACATAATCTCTCATTGTAATGTTCTGGCAAAAAGTTAGAAATAGAAATATAAAAAAGGGAAATATCAAGTAGAAGTAGGGACGTGATCTTGCCTCTGTATACAGTATTGGTAAGACCACTGTTAGACTGCTGTGTACAGTCTGGTGGTCACACTTCAAGAAGAATGAGAGAGTTCAAAGGAGGGCCCCAAAGATGATCAAGACTGAAAAGCAAGCCCTATAACATGAGGCTTGAGGAGCTCAACTTATTTAGCTTATCAGCAGGAAAGTTGACAGGTGACTTGATCACTGTGTATAGATATCTGGAAAAGGCACATGGAAAAGGTATCTGATAGTTTGTGGCTTTTCAACTGTGCTGATGAAGGCATAACAAGATGCAATGGCTGGAAGTTGAAGCTAGATAAATGAAATTTTTAGTTGTGGGCATAATTAAATATTGAAACTGCTTCCCAGGGAGGTGACAGCCTCACCATCACTTGGAGTCTTAAGCACAAAATTAGATGTCTTCTAAATAAAAAGAGATGCTTTAATCCAGTTTATAGGAGAAATTCAACAGCTTTTGTATGTGCGGAGGGGTGTGTATGTCAAGCTGGATGGTCATAGTGGTTCCCTCTAGCCTTGGAATCCATGAGTTGATCCCCTGTTCGTCTCCTTCTTTTGTGGGCTGTAGAGCGAACAAGATTGCCTGCATTGCCCTCAAAGTGCTCAGAACTTGCAGCTCTGCTTTCAGATAATGTCGATAATCAAATTTCAAGCTTCAGGGTTTCAGCAGTTGCCTGTAGGTGTCAGGAAGGAATTTTTCCTCTCATACACAATTGGCTAGATGTATTCTAGTGGTGGGAGATGGGAGGTTGCACCTTCTTCTAAAGCATTTGAGATTATCCACAATTGATGGGACATTGTTCAGACTGGGCCAGTGGTCTGAGGTGATACAGAGAATCCTCTTTCTAGATGGCTGGCTGGTGTGTCTTGCTCACGTGCTGAGGGTCATACTGATCTCAATATTTGGAGTCAAGAGGGAATTTTCTTCCAGGTCAGATTTTTCAGGGACTGTGGGTGGGGACAATTGCCTTCCTCTCCAGTATAGGGTGCAATTCACTTGCTGAGATCATCTGGGCATATCTCACTTAATCAAATCTCTGCCATTGCAGGGATCTCTGGCATTGGTGGCACCTTGGTCTCTCCAGTTGTCTGCCTATTGCTCCTAAAGACTGAAATGCTGTAGCCTAACTAAAGTCATTGGACTTAATATAGGAGTATCTGGGTGAAGTTTAATGGCCTGTGTTATACAGGAGGTCAGACTAGAAGATCTAATGGTCCATCCTGGCATTAAACTCTATGAAAATGAGATTATTCCACATGTCTAATGTTGATACGGTTCTTTTTAAGCATCTGATCACATTAAGACACACAATAGGTTGTCTGGGCTGTCATATCCATTGACGTGCCCTGGCTGTGTAATGGGACACATGGGGGAGTTGATAGTAATAAGACAGTCTGGAGCATCTTGTTGTGAGTAACAAATGTAAAATTAAAAAATAAATACATTTAAAAATATCTACATCCTAATAAAACTGAAGTGGGCATGTTAAATGCCTTCGGTTTTGGAACCCAGTCCTGCAAAGAGAACCACGTGAGCAGGGCTCTACCATTTTTGCCGCCCCAAACAAACAAACAAAAAATCCGCTCGGACTGCCGAAGCAAAAAAACCCAACCACTTGGACTGTGCCACCCCAAGAATGGACGGAATGCCGCCCCTTAGCATGTGCCACCCCAGGCATGTGCTTCCTCCGCTGGTGCCTGGAGCCGGCCCTGCACGTGAGTGCATCGTTGAGGTCAGCCAGACTCTCTGAGTATGTTCACACCACACACTAAGCCCAGGCTCTGACTCAGGTTTGAGGCCAAGCACCCTACCCTCCACACACACACACATCACTCTGACTCAGGTCAGCAAGCACTCACTGCCTAGGTTTTCACAACCTGCTAGGGGGCTGGGTCAGAGGCAGAGTTCTGCTGTGACTCAAGTCCAAGCCCTGTCATTTTGCATCGTAGACACAACTCAAGCCACAGAACAGAGTCAGAAAGTAGACGCAGGACCCGACTCCACTAATTGTAAGCCCAGGTTTACAATGCATTGTGGACGCTCAAGCGGGAGCTTGGAAACACCAATTCCATAAGTCCGGGTTCCATGGACACAGGTTTAAAATGCAGTGTAGACATGCTATATGGGTGTAGGGGTCTTGCTGCCATGGTTCTCTTTGTAGTATCAGGACCTGGGTTTAAATCCTCTGTAGTGAAGGGATGTTGGAAGTTGTGACCACACCTGTGAAAGGGAAGAGGGTGAAGAGCAAGAATCCAAAGTTCACAGATCCAATATATTTTCTTATGCCAAACAGAGACATATCTGTATCTCTCAGTGATGGGGTGTGTGCATGTGTGTGTTTCTATAAATCCTGTTAGTCATCATGCTTTAAGAAATCCACATTTCATTTGTTTTGGGGTAAATGACTGAACTGAAGTGATTAGGCTCTTCTCTCCATGAACTGAATGTGTGATTGTGAACATCATCATAATCTGGACACATTTTAATCAGCTTCTAGAGGGGCAATAAGTTAATATAGTTTTATAATTGGATCCTTATGGAGTTGGAGAAGTAGCCCTCTGCTATATAATGATCTGCTCAAAAGAACAGTTGTGGGACTCCTATACCTCCATTTATCATTTCAAATGGATTATATTTCTTTGTCTAGGGAACAAAAATTCAGTATAATAAGCATTTCAGTAAAAATCAATCGGAACCACTTGTTTTAGACCCTGGATTTTACACTCTTCTTATCTAAATTGGTATAGTTCAGTCATATGTTCAGCTATTTTACATAAAAATTGGTACTTGTCCTCATCTCTTTTTACGTCCTGAATGCTTGGTTCTATTTAACAATAGATGCTTTTGTTGAATAACTGTGGCAGAAATTTTAAGGTAAACAAATCCTGCTTTACCCAGACATCTGATCACTGGGAGCTATACAGAGCATTATGTACTTGGCGCCTGGGCCACCATAGATATTTTGAATTGTTTCACTTTGTCAGTTTTGGGGGTATTTGAGAGGGCCTGACTGGGTTCTGGAGTTTTTTCTATTTAATTTTTGGTACCAAAGTTTAAACCTAAAAGATAGTTTTCTGGAAGAGACAAAAGAAATAATTAAAGTGCATAAATAAGCACACACTATACTGCTCTGCGATTATAGACCTCAGTCCTGCAATGAGTGCTGTATAGTTGGGTGCCTGCACCCTCATAGAATCCCACTAGTCATAGGGGTTCTGTCCATGTGGAGCACATTGCAGGATTGGGGCGATAGTTACCATAAGAAACTAGTACTTGTATATCCCCAGTGCCATGAAGTTTCCCACACACAACGCACCTATATGGGGTTGATCTTGTCATTGGAGTCAATAGAAGCTTTGCTTTTTTGATTCATTGGGAGCAGGGAAAATACCAGGGATAAATCCACCCATCCAGTATGAACAAACTTGTTTCTTCATGTTTTTTAATTCAATTTTTTTTTAAATCTATTTTGTTTAAATATTTCTCTGCAGTATTGGCCACACAACTTTAAACCCATTGTGCTAGTGGCCCAGGTATTAAAAAATGAATGACTACAAACAGAAAAGAAAACTTGATATCCAGATCAGTCTGGTTTCATTCCTGAAGTTGAGCAAAATCCCACAAGAAAGCAAACCTTAGTGATCAAAAGTAAATGAATTTATTTTAATGATCTCAAGGGTGTTAGCAACACAAGTGAGCAATACCTTTATATACAATATTGAAAGGGCCAGATCCTTATGCATTCTAAGTAGCATATTGCTTTAAGAGTAATCCCATTTATTTCAGTTATCAACTAATCATATATTTAAGCATTTGGGTTTTTTTTTTGAGCGGGTGGTTTGGGATGGGTTCTGGATTGGTGTCAGAGCATTCAGTAACTGTCAGGATTGAGCCCAAAGTGCCTGATCCAGAGCCCATTGAAGTCAATGAAAGTTTCCATTGGTTTCACTGATCTTTGGATTAGACCTAAAATGACTGAGTGGTAGAATGTGGTCCAAAGCAATCCTTGAGCATAAAGAACACTGTAGAAATTACCAGACCATTTCATAACCTCAGTTTTCAGAAAGACTTTCTAATTGATTTAAATGGGGAAGATCTGCTTAAAATATGATGGTATGATTTGGCTCAATATTATTTAAATTGCATTAAGACAATGTGGAACAATTTATAAAAGACCGTGGTAAATTTAATTTGAGCTGAAGTGCTGATATTTGCATAATTAAGTGTGACTGAAGGTTTTAGGCTAGTAAAGGTACTAAATAACATTACACAGAAACGTATTTGAAGTGCCACCAAATAGGCTTGTATAGCTAGTGTTTTTTAAGATATAGAACCAAATTTACTTTTTTTGAAAGTTTGTCATGTTATTGCTTTGCCTTAAAGTTCAATTAACAGGCTGAAGCAATATGAATAAACACACAGTGTACTGTTTCAGTTTGAACTAGAAAAAAAACGTTGATACTCATTAGGACAGACACAGGGCTTATCAGATGTGTACTCTTTAAAAAAAAAAAAGGATTCTTAGTTGGTGTGCTTGCAACGTTGCTACTGCAGGCTTCCCTGTATTGAAGTCTGGACACTGCCAACAAAGTTTTAAGTGATATGTACTGGCTACCCAAGCAAAATTGTTTGGAAGGTTTCCTTTCCTTCTTTTCCCCTTTATTTTCAGGAATAACTTTTACAAAGAAAGACCTTCTTTTTTAGCATTGTAATTCCTGGCAAGTTGCCACAGTGGTGTTGAGACACCTATTGATGTTAGCTATTCAGCTTTCAGTTAGCTATTAATAACTTTGTCAAATGCAGTACACATATATAATATAATATAAATAAATAAATATACGCCAATTATTATTAAATTGATGTAGTGCCTTCAGTAATTCCAGATAATGGATTTTATTATAGGTGAAACATAATAGGGAAGATTCACAATAGATGATGAAAACAACGACAACAAAAAAGGAAATAGTAAGCAAAAGACATATAAAGAGAATGTATTTTGTTACTGAATGGAGGCTGGGGCATCATTTCAGTAAACATCTGTTTTAGAGCTTTTTGTTGAAAGATTGGGATTGTGACTGTATTATTTAAGGATATTTCTAAATAATGCAATCTCTAGAGTATTTTTTCCCACTTAATGTGCTGATTATTTCTTGATGGTTTTAAAATGCATGCAAATAATTTATAGCTGAAACATTTGGGAGCAGTGTTTGAAACAGGTCAGCAATTAGATATAATTTTTTGACCCAATAGCTTAGAGGTAGGGACAAATACTGATTTCTCTGAGCAGGTGCAGAGCTCAGTCACAACTCCATACCATTTGGCTCTCTATACACAAAGAAGTAAGCAAATCCCAGAAGAAGCAGACCCTTCTGTGTTGGCCACAGAACTGTTCTGCAGCAACCCCTATCTGGCCCCTTCTCCTGGAGCAAGATCTAACAGAGAGATGAGTCGGGTAAGATTTACCATCGTCTGGGATACAAGGCCCAGTATGAGTATGAAGATAGATAGACCATACCTGGAAGGAGACAGTAGATTTCCTTTCTGCAAGCCTTCTATGGCCATGTTTAACAACAGATATGAGGCTAGGATTACCTATATGTCCTTAGAATAGACTTTAAAGGGACATTGCCAAAATAAAATGTAGTTGTTTTGAGAAAAAAAAAGTTAAAAGCAGTTGCAGGTACTATGTCATCTTTAAAACTAAAATAACATTCTCTCCTGTTCTGTGAAAGATCCACACAAACAAAGCAAACTGACTTCTTGACAAATTAGGGAATATACTGACTTACCTCAGACTCAGTAAGAGGAAGGATGGACCTACAGCCGATGACCTGTTTGGCTAAAGAAACCAAAGACAAAAGTTAAGTCCTAGCAGGCTTATAGTGAATTTGCTGAAAAGTATCTGGAAAATGTTGATTTATAGCATCCAGTATAAATTCTGCAATGTGCTAGCAATATTTTCTTTATGACAAAATTCAGAATGCTGTCCCTGATTTATTGGTGTGTATGTCAAAGAGAATGTTATTCCTTACATGATGTTCATCCATGCAAGCAAATATTTCATAGTCATTAATTTCTTACAATTCTTCAAGATTTGGGTGGATATGTGTGCATAGGGAGAAGCAGGCTTATTAAATTGATCCAGACATGGCTGCTTGCTCTTGAGTGAATGGTAATGAGGCATGCTTGCAGATGTTATTTCAGATTGAAGCTGAGTATTCTGAATTGTCACTGAAACATCTGTAATAAGTTCTGGATGTTTGCTGCATCTGGAAATCATTCTTATATGCCTGGTTTCATTAGCAATAAGGTTCTTGTGATGTGATACTATGGAAATAAGACCGGCAATTTTGAGGATATAGTGTGAATGTTTGTTTCTTTTCCTGGTTTGTATTTTTGAAGACTTACTTTAATTCAATAACGTAACAACAAGCCGAATTAAAAGCATCCTGTTTAAAAGAGCTGAGAGGAACTCTTGTTTTAGAGGACTGCTTGCTTACTTATGCATTCCTTTGAGATGCATAACTGCTATTTAAAACCAGGAATACCATTAGAACTGAAAATGTCACAAACCACTAGAAACTTTTGAAGTGCATGCACCATCTGGTGCTTTTATTTATTTATTTATTTATTTACTTATTTAAAATACAGAATGCTGGTTAGGAATGGGCCCAGATTTATGCCCTAAAATAAATTAATTCCCAGTTACATACAATAGAATTTAAAAGCTTTTTGCGGGACCCAAATATGCAAATAGGATGTGGACCCCTAACTTTTCTTAGTGCTTTTGAAAATCTGCCTTTGTTTTATAGAATTTCTTTTAATCTGTGGGACAAAGTTAAAATAAATTAAAGCTGTGAGAAACTTGATCTAATTTCACATCCATGATCTACTATGTGGACTCTCCCGGCCCAATTCTGTTCCCTCCCCTTTCGTCCCCATCCTCCACCCATTGATTGTATGCCAGTGTGACTCCATTGATGTGAATGGAGTTACTTCTAATTTACATTTGTGTAAACTAGGCCTGCATCAGGCCCTATGAGTTTCATAAAAAGCTTGTCAGACATGCCTGTCATTCAGAAGCCTGCAGAGAAGCTCAGTTGGCTTGTCGTTGAATAAAAAACGAATAATACAAAAGATAAAGCTTTATCTCGTACATGCAACAGCTATGTCTTGCTTTCAAAGGCAGACGGGGAATGGAATTTTACTATGCATTGTTTGAACAGTGTATGTAAGATGGGGAAGATGGTCTCAAATAGTAAATAATTTTATGTAAGAAATGGTGCCCCTAGCCTCTGTTTGTCAGTGGGTGGAGTTGGATGGCAGGAGAGAAATCACTTGATCATTACCTGTTAGGTTCACTCCCTCTGGGACACCTGGCATTAGTCACTGTCAGTAGACAGGATACTTGGTTGGATGGACCTTTGGTCTGACCCAGTATGGCCATTCTTATGTTCTTATGTTCTGAGGTTCTGAGCACTGAAATGACCCAAAGATTAGCTGCTTCTGAACTGACCCAGAAGAGGCTTAATTTTGGTGCTTGGGAAGACCTTCCTAATTCCAACTGCTTTGCTGCATTAATTTTATTACCACAGGCCATGTACTAGTTAACACTGTCATGCTTCAGGGTTTTTCTTAATGCAGTAGAAATAGGCATTGTTTCTTATGTAGTAACAATTGCCAATCCATCTGGTAGTAGGTGAAATAAGAATAAGGTGATAGGCATGCATTTCATGTCAATTATCACAGTTATTTTATGCCTCCTTTTTCTCCAGTGTTTCCTACTCAAGATTCAGTGAAACAACTCTGCTGTTAGTCAATTAATTCAATCCCCTCCCATCTGTACACCAGTATTTATTGTTCTTTCTATGCCCTTGTTTCAGCAAGGAAAGAAAGCTTTTATTATTGATTATACAGATTCTCTTAGAAGTGTGTGCGGTGGGAGATACTTTACAGTGACAACCCAAACATTGCAATAGCTTTGTTATAGTATGCAGGCCCATATCCTGTCTGTGGAGTTCTGTGGCCACTTTACAGTGAACTGCTGGGTGACTCTGGATCTATATCCATCCCTGGGACGATCTCCCCGGTATAAGGGGATCCTCTGGTGTAAAGGCAGCATAGTGACTTCTATGTCACTTTTCTCCCTGCTGCTGGTATAGTGGGTGTGGCTAGGACTAGGTGGTGTGTTTGAGGCATCACACTGAACTTGTGGTATAGGAATCAGGGCTGGCAGGCAGCTATTGCAATTTAAGCATTGCGGACTGGTCTAGAACTCAGCCATCCCAGGAATAGGGGAGCACGAAAGCCACATTGGTGCTCTTTCTGTGTGCTGCTCAGCCATAGCAGGGATCGGTGGAACAGTGTTTGAACTCATAGCATGCTGTGTAATCCTTCTGTTTAAGAGTCCACTCACTGCCTTCTGGCTTGAGGTCCTGCTGTTTAGGAGTACACATTACCACCCTATCCTCATGAGAAATTTTGTTATTGTAAAGTATAACCTTTAATGCCAGTGATAATGGAGTTTATCTTCTGTGGCAAATTAAGTTTAACATTTCATACACTAAATTATCACCCACATTGTTTTGACAATTGCAAGTTATAAAAAGGGTGAATTATTCTCATGAAATACAGTTCTGTTTTCAAATATCTCTGCACCACCAGGGATCCTAAATTGGTTTTTAGTCTAAGTTCTAATTTCACTGAATGTAATGCTTTGTCAGTGCCTGGGACTGATATTCATGATATTTATAGCTGGAGAGGAGTGACACTTGTTAAAAGTTTTACTTCCTTTTCTTAAACTTCAGATATGGGCTGACTTTAAAAAGGAGTACGTGTTATTTATGAAATGGTTAAGTATTGGACACCGTTAGTGTTTCATGGTATGCAAGGGTTTGGAGGCGTTAGCATTTTTAGCAGTTATAGGGAAATTAAAACTCAAATATATTGTTGCAGTTTGAATCTAAATAGTGAGTGAAGGGGGCTCAAGGCTTTTAGAGTGGAGTCTTTCAAGTCTTTCAAGGTGGAAGCACTTAGCATGGCTCTGCTGTATTTCCCAAGATTGTAAGACTGGAGAATGATATGTTTTGCATAGAACTACTTGCAAAAACATGTGCTACTGGTTCTTCTGCAAGTATTACATAATCTTTTAAATGCAAATAAAGTGGGTGATTTGTATAGTCCACACCTGGTAAATTACATGTATATTGGGTATGATGACGGATGAAAAGAGGTAAAGGACCCTCAGAAGATAAAAGTATATTTAAATTCTACACAGAAAATTGAACCATTTTGCCATTGTGCTCAGCCTTCACCTATCTATCCATTCATCCTCAATGTATTCTCCATCTTTGAAAAGGTACTTTGGTTTTGCTTGACTGATTGCTCAGAATTTTGCATTATTGGGGATGATCTGGTAACCGGGTAGAAGGAATAGCATCTCATAGCAATACCATTCATACTGCAGAAATAGCAGATTATTACCAACTCTTCTGAATGCAGATGACAATAAAATGTCTTATCACGCTGATACTGAAAGAAGACAAAATTCCAATAACAGGTTACTTTAAAGTCTAAATTCTAGCATCCCTTCAACCCCTGCTGCTGATCATGAAGGATTTAATTTGCCCTTTGGCTATTTTCAGTGGGATTAGAGCATGGATTGTGCAGTTCAGGCATCCATAGATGGCAATAGAAAGAATTATTTAACCTTGACTAAGGTTAATTTAGCTCTTGGAAATATTGTTAGGTGGTGTAAGAGAAATGTCTCTTCAGACTTTATCTATCACCTTCTTTTGTGTGTGCATGTTGGACTGGAAAAGCTCTCAACTGTTAAATTATCTCCAAATACATTATTGTTTACAATTAAAAATGTAAGAATAATACAATTTCCCACTCTAATTAGTAAATTACTTCTCTTCAAATACGTCTTATCCAAAAAAATCAAACTCAGATTTGTAGATATGTGTCAATTTCAGGATAACTGCACCTGTATTCCCTGCTCCATGGGCCTCTCCAGGAGTGCTCAGTCAGGTCTCAGGTCTCCAGCCATCACCTGTCTCTCAGCAGGGACCCTTCTCTCACTCTCTTCTGACCAAGGGTTTTAAATCTGTAAAGCGCCCAGCCTTATGCTGTGATAACCCCAGCAAGCCAATCTGCCTAATGTCAACACATGTGTTGCTTTCCCTGCAAGAGTTATTAACAATGTATTGCCAGCAGTTAGAAGTAACCACACAGCTCTTTCTAAGAAAGCACATTTCTTCTTAAAGGTAAAAGCATTACAGAGAAAACATATACAAAAATAAATGTTCTTGTACATATGTTAAAAGCTTAGCAGCAGTCAGCCATCAGTCTTATGGGGCCTTAGTAGGTCAAAATTTTTATAACCCTTCCATAAGAGCTTGGGTACTTCTTGGACAGAAGGTCCTGTTCATTTGGGGGATCAGAAAAGAGGCCCAAAGTTGGTTTAAACCCAGTCTTTTTAGATCAAAAGTCTTTTTTTTTTTTTTTTGCCAGCTGGTCTCCAGAAAACATAGTTTGAACAAATATATGCAAGCTTCCCCAGGGGAATGGGAGCTCTCTGGAAGTGTTTACAACCTGAGTGATTCACCTGAATCACCTCTCACTGTTTTTAGTTCCTGGTGGAGTTATAGCAACCCTCTCCCCCCAAAGTTGCATACAATCCCTTGTCCACAGTTATATATAAACTTAATACATTATGGACCCCAAAGATATTACATGGGATTGTAATGCACCACAGTATGTAAATAGGAGATTAAATTAAAACAATGCTCCTGCACTTAACCAGAACACATTTTTGTTCACTTGGCTCCTTTAAAGTACTTCAGAATTGATTTCACTCTGGTATTTCCTATAGCCGGTATCTGTACTATACTACGGCAAATGTTTACTTTTTATTTGACTATTTGATTTATCACTTTGTCATTTCTATCTGATATACTAAACGCACAAGGCATGAAGATCTTGTCTGCCGAAGGTGGCTGAAATCTATAGCTGTAGCTGTTGTAAGCAGAGTCAGGATGAGCTCTACCCTGCCATCTGGTGGTGAATTATGGCGAGTGTGGAAAAGAACTTCAGGGGCTGATCTTGTTTGCATAGGCACACCCACCCTGCCTAGCATGAGCCCACGGCAGCCCAAAATGGTCACTTTGGCAGCTGTGGGATCCCCAGTTTCTCTGTTATTGGGGCAGGAGAAATAAAGTGTCGTTACCCTGATTATGTGAATCAAGGACAATGAAACTGTTTTATGACAGAGGGTCTCACCATCACCTAAGTAGCACTTGCTAGACAAGGGACATGGGTTCCAAAACCCAGTGAATTGAGAGAGGTTGGGGGTAGGTATGTGTACCTGATAGTATGGGCCCCCTTTGAGGGCCTGGAACACCAATTGCCCTCTCTCCACTGTTGAATAGCAGAGCTAATTTTGATTCCATTAGGAGTCTAGATAGATGCTGCTGAGCTGAATTCACTTTGGGCCAATGGTGCATCAGCACTGGGGCTCCCCTACTACAAGCTGAAATCACTAAAAGAGCTAAAATTACTGAGCTGAGATCACTGAGTGCTGTGTTAACTAGTGGGGGAGCCTGGTCATACCCTTTAAGAGGATTCTGTCTCTCACTCTCGTACAGAATTACTTAGTGTTAATACCCAGTGCTGAATAGCTAATACTAATAGTCCTCAGTGGCCTCAGACAATTACCCATTTAGAATTATTGTGGGGCCTCACTGACTGGCTGCTGCTGTTGTTTTTTTTCTTCTTCACTTTCATTTTCTGAATGATGTAATTGTCTCCTTGCCTTTGGCAAGGTCTGTGGTGGGGAAGTGAGAGGGAGGAAAGAGATGGGAGGGAGAAAATGGTCTCAACAGGCCTTTGAAAGGGGGCAGAATTCCGAGTGAATATTGTAGTTGATCATGGTGTTGAGGAACCTTTACTGGAGTTAATGGATGAGAAAATAAGAGAATAAAAGCAAGGATATTGAAAATGCCTTCCAGCTGAGAGTGCATTGATAGGTTCTATATTTTATTTTAGAAAATCATTTATAGTGCAGATACACAATAGACAATGGTCTGGATCTCAAGCTTTATATTTTTTCTTCTTAAAGCTCATTTGTGTGTGTGCATGTAAGTATATAAACTAACTGAGAAATGGGGAAGCTTTTCATGAAAATATTGTCTTTTTGTGGAAATGTTTATACCAGCTCTAATTTTTTTTATTTATAACATATGTGCATATAGATATTGCAGGGGGCATCTAGTGTGTCACTTGCACATTTCACACTGGATGTTTTCATTAGTTTTAGATTTACATATTCTTCATCATGGATTAAGCTGGAGTTTACTTAAATAGACAGTAAATGCCATTTTCATAGAACCTAATGGCCCGAGACAGATGGAGTATGAGAGAGAAACAGATTGGTACATCAGTGGTATAGGACTGACACTGACCTCAGCTGTCTCCTACGAACTATGGTTCCTCAGAGGCCTGTCTTTTCCTCCAACATGGCACCTACAAATCCATTTTCAGCAGCCTTGAGCTGCGTGGTGAGCCATCTTGAGTGCCCTCACTGGGTCTCCAGAGAATGTTTCTCACTGTGGAGAATTTTCAGTCTGCTCTGCAGACAAAATTGATCATATATGAGGTGATTTCCTTCTGGGACCATGGTAGCTATATCCAAGATGGAGTGAACAATCACACTATTTTTTGCAGTTTCACAAATTGAGGGTCTGAATTCTGAGTGGTCTGTCCTGTCACCTGCAGGCTGGACCTTTTCCCCCAATGACCTGTCCACTATTCTTCCTATGATGCACCATTTTCACCCCTGGATGCTGGAACAATTTGTATAGTGGGGGTGCCGATGATGTAAACCGTGTATGTGGTGTTTGTTATTACTACTTCAAGCCAGAGGGTGCAGCAGCACCCCCAGCACCCCTAGTTTCAGCATCACTACTTTTTCGGGAGTTCAGTTTTTGACAAAATATCACAATTTTTCATAGGCTTTTTTGGCCAAAAATTTCCTTTTGATGGAAAAACTAATTTTCCATCTAGAAACACTTTGACAGAAAACCTTGAACAAGTCTTATCAAAAACAAAACAAAACAATTGAGAATTTTGGAACATATTTTGTTTTTTCAATGAAAACAAAATGTGTACAAAAATTTAGACGAAAATGAAAACTTTGTTTCCCCCCCTTGTAAAAATGTAGATGAAAGTTAAACTTTTCCAAACCAGCTGTATTTGGATCCCAATCATTTGGTCTTCAGACCTGACAGTTCACTTAGTTTGAATAGTTAATGCATCTTTGGGACAATGGAATAAGATCAGACAGTATTATTTGTCAGACTTGTTGATGACTAAACTGTGGAAAATCTGGTAGGAGTAAACATAGCCACTTTAAGATGGCTTTATTCATTTTCTCTAAGATATCCTAAGCAATGTGCTAGACAGTTGATCTTCCCTGAGGGTTCTCACTTTTGAAGTCCCATATATGCATAACTGCTTGGTGAGACTAAGGTGTTATTGACTACAGTATTGTTAGTACACAGGAAACAATCCATTCAACATCTCCTCCGCATTGGGTCCTGACTGAGTGGTTCCCTTTCTCTCTTAACAACCAATCCTGCATGCACTCCATATGTGAAACTTCCTTTGATTAAAACATGAAGCGCTCGTAGGTTTAGGACCCTCATCCCCAATAGCTAGAGAGATACTGTACCAAGCTATAACCTTAATTAAGGTAGAAGTGAAATGATGTTTTTTTGCAATAGGAAGGCTTTTGAGGAATTGGGAGGAACTATAATTGCTTTCTTAGTTGAGGATTATAGTTATATTATTGTTTCTGGATTTAACTGAATTAGTCTCTGCTACTAGATTACAGCAGTGGTGAGAAATTCCTCCTCTTATCTTTTGGCAACCCAAGATATTTTCTTCCCTGGAAAACGTGGACCTTGCCACTATTATCCGTGCCTTTTTAGGGAGGGCAGAGCAATGAGCATATTATACATATTTTCTTTGCCCTGAACTAGCTGCTAGTGCTCATCAGGGACCCATCAACACCTTGAATTACAAACCATAAATGGTCTAGAATACAGTTATTTTAGAGACTGCTTCTCCCATGTACCCCATTTTAGTAGCTGTTCTTTGAAGAAATTCTTTGGCTGTCAGTTGCCTGGATGGTACTTGCAGGAGCTGGTTGTAGGACATATTCAGTTGCAGTGCATTGGGTCTGAAGATTGCTCCCACTGGATGTCCTTGAATCTGGAACCTGGGCATTTTAGAGCAAGATACAAGGCCTAACACCCAGGTTGTTAACTATCTCGATGTGGAATCCCCTTGGCAGCAAGTCTTGTCTGGTCACTCCCCAGTTCTTTCATTTCAGTTATGATTTTGTCACTGCAGATGTACTAATTATATGTTCCCTATATAAGCGAAAATGCTTTGTTCTCTTGATTGAAATTATGTAAAGAGCAGTCAGATACTATAGTAATATGTACTTCAAAAACCTTTATAGTGAATGAACTAGTTAAGGAACACATAATATCTCTTCATGCTGTGTATTGCAATGTTGCACAGGCATTTGGAAATAACCTTCTGGAATAGATTGTAGCTGTTGGGTACTACGTGTTTTAGATATACAATGTGTGAACATCCTTTGGAAAATATAATGTGTAGAAATACTACTTTCTATTTAGTATATTAATAAGAATACATTAATCACTTGACATTTTCTCAACAATTTGAATGTGCTGTAAAAAAACGTCCATATTTTAATAGCAGTTGTTCCTAATATAATTATTGGCTCATTTAAATATTTTTTAAAGTTTTAAACCCAAGTTTAAAACTGCTACAGAGAAGTGTAATGTCACCCAGTAAAGACTTTCACAGTGGAGCACTTCAACTGTACAAAGTCTCTTGGACAAAAACTTAACATGGTTAGGAATTTCTAGAAGTCCAGCTTAAAGGAAACATAGCAAACCCACTTTTTCCTT
This sequence comes from Emys orbicularis, assembly GCF_028017835.1. Classification (NCBI taxonomy): domain Eukaryota; kingdom Metazoa; phylum Chordata; order Testudines; family Emydidae; genus Emys; species Emys orbicularis. Next base: position 186,403,966 of record NC_088685.1, read on the forward strand.
GATTCGTATGTGTAACTCCCTCGTATCAATAAAGATTACAAACATGAATTATGGGAATAATTAAATCCCTTAGAAAATGCTGGGAATTAGGTTTATTTCAGCTGAGAACTTCCTTGAAATTCTGTAGACCCAAAATACATGAGACAAAAAGGGAAATGGAAAATCGGTTTGAGAAGATATCAGAATAGGAATGGATTATTCTTCTTTGTTTGGGGACCCGGGATCATTGTCTCATTCATTCTGGATCAGTGTCTGTAGGGGGGAAAAAATGCTGGCATAACAGCAAAGAGAATAGCAGAATTGTAGACCTGTCTAGATGTAGCAAACCTGCCACATAATTTCCAAGTCTGCAGGAGTCAGGCAGGATTAAATCCTAAACTATATTTCCCAAAATGATGATGATAAACCCTGTTTTTGACCACATTTTTAATATGTTTATCAAAAGAAAGCTGTGAGTCCAAGATAACTCCCACATTTCTTACAGAAGTTGAAATAGGTATCAAAGAACGTCCTAAAGAAATCTGCTGGCACTAGGTATTAGGCAGCTTTTCCAGCCAAATGCTGGAGCTGCAGTTTCTTCAGAAATAGTTTTAACTAGCTGGAATTCATCCAGCTTTCAATCTTCCAAGAAAGCAATTTTTGTAAATGGGAGGTTGCTAATGGATCCAACAGTATCAGCATCTCTCACTAGCTCTGATTAAAAAGACAAGTGTATTGCCATGTCTTCTTTTATAGCATAAAATGTCAGTTAATAAGCAACCTTCTTGTGGCATCCCTATAATTTAATAAAACAAGTGTTGATCACTGTTCCACAAAACACCATGAAAGAGTTAGACAGAGCTCCAATGTACTGACCTAAAGCTGACATATTTTTTTCAGTGATCAGTGAAGGCAAAAAGAGGTATCAAAAGCTCGTGTGTGAGGTTGCCACAGAAGAATTCATGAAACTGTTTGCTTGTTTAAACTGGTGGCTATTATTTCAGTACAGTTTTTCATCATTAGATCTTACCCTGGGCAGAATTCATGTTTAGTTATGTTTCCCTTTCTGTAATTTGGGATGAGTTGAAATCCAGAACTGAAAGCAAAACTCAGGGAGGCTCAATTTGTAACCAAGAAGTACAGGTAAACTGCCAAGTTTTTCATAGCCCTGTTCTGAAGGGGCTTTGTACCCAGAAAGAAACTGTTAGAAAAACAACTTCCTGCTACTGAATATTTCTAAGACTCCTCTGTGGAATTTGAATGCGCCTATCACTGTAATATTTAGATGTAAATAAATTAAAGCATCACTGCTGTCCAACTGTGGTTATAGTATCTGATCTGAATAAATGGAGGCCAGTCAAAACTGTTAGATGAGAGGTAGTGAAGCTGTAACCATTTAAAAAATAATCACACAACCATTCACAAGGACCCACCTATCTGCTGTCAAAAGATGTATTTGAGACACATTAGAAATATGATTGTATTTTAGATAGTTGTAAAACTTGTAGCAAACTACATTTAGTGTTCATGGTCTGAGTCTATACATGAAATAATTGTTCATGATCTGAGATAGCTTGTTGATATTTTAAGAAATACTAGGCCAAAACACTGAGCTCTGTTACAATTGTGTAATGCCACTGATATTAATAGGTCTGTACAGTTGTATCTGAGAACAGAATTTGATCCACTGCTTCTTTCCAAATTGCAAGATTTTAGTGACACTGATCTGATTCTAAACTTTATGCCTTCCATTTACCAATTCACTATTGAAGAACCAAAGGTTTCTTTGAACTGCTTCTAAATAATGCATAATAAAAGAAAGAGAAATACGTTTTAATTTGATCAAACAGTTGAAATTGAGAACTCACCTGCATCCTTGATGAGCCTCATTTTTTAAAATGGGAGGCTAGAGTTTACTATACATTCTTGCATGTGCTTTGCACACCTACTTTGGTGCCCTTAATTACCATGAATATGTATCCAAATCCAGTGTGTCTACTTCCTCATTGCTAGATGCTTGTCTCTATAGTCGTCAATATGTGTAAATACTTTTTTTGCATGGGTAATTGTAGTAAATGCATGCAAATACATACAGAAATGAATATACAAGTGGGGCTCTGCTTTCTAAAAATCACGTCCTTAGCATTCATTCACTAAAGAATAGAATTATTAGGTTAAAAATGTGTACAGTGGTTGTTTTTTTTTAAGTAAGCAAATACCTAGGGGAACAAAGTATTACATAAGAAAAATGCATGAAATTAAAATCCACATTACCAACAGAGAGAATATAAATTGGAAGTACATATAAGGTTTGACCACGTAAGTGTATTTACTTAGGAAATACTGTGTGTTAACTGAAGTTAAAAGAAATTAATCAAGATTTTTAGATTAGAAGCAAAGTAATGAGAAACAATATCAAATTTAACATTTAACTTTCCTAACACTGGCTTCTTAAGTGCTTTGTTTTAGTAAATCTGAAATTTGTTTTATAGATTATCTTGCTTTATGAAAAATGTTATATAAATGTATATAATTCTCTATACCTCTATACCCAATATAACGCTGTCCTCGGGAGCCAAAAAATCTTACGGTGTTATAGATGAAACCGCGTTATATCGAACTTGCTTTGCGCTGGAGTGCGCAGCCCTGCCCCCCCGGAGCACTGCTTCATCGCTTTATATCGGGTCGCGTTATATCGGGGTAGAGGTGTACGATATTTTTGTGTTTAAGGTCTAGTATCTAAATCTAAATCTAGATGGGAGAGAGGTATATGTGTGGGTGGGGGATTATGTATGTTGGTGTGTACATACACTTACAATCCACCTGCCCATTGACTAGTGGAGCTAGCTCTGCATGTTTTATGTGCAGGGGGTGCATGTGTGCGCACCCTGTACTGCAGCCGTTTTTCCCAGAGCTTTATGGGGTATTATGCTTCTGCCAGAGTGGTGCATCTCCATACCACCCCCATATTAGGCTGTGATTTAAAGTTACAATTTAAGCCTTAATCTTCATTTTTAGAGCAGTGCAATTTTGCTTCATTACTGTTTTGGACTTTATATATCTTCTTCCTCATATCAAGCTTTCGTAGCATAAAGAATGAAGTGTCTCAGAGAGGACTTTGATGTCTAGATACTGACTCGATGTCTAGTTGGCAGCTGGTATCAAGCGGAGTGCTCCAGGGGTCGGTCCTGGGGCTGGTTTTGTTCAACATCTTCATTAATGATCTGGATGATGGGATGGATTGCAGCCTCAGCAAGTTCGCAGATGACACTAAGCTGGGGGGAGAGGTAGATACAGTGGAGGGTAGAGATAGGGTCCAGAGTGACCTAGAGAAATTAGAGCAGTGGTGGGCAACCTGCGGCCCGCGGGCCATACATGGCAGGCCACGAGACACTGTTTACATTGACGGTCTGCAGACATGGCCGCCCGCAGCTCCCAGTGGCTGTGGTTCACTGTTCTCAGCCAATGGGAGCTGCAGGAAGTGGCACGGGCCACAGGAACGTGCTGGCCACTGATTCCCATGACTCCCACTGGCCGGGAACGGTAAACCGCGGCCAATGGGAGCTGCGGGCGGCCATGTCTGCAGACTGTCAATGTAAACAAAATGTCTCGCTACCCGCCAGCGGATTATCCTGATGGACCGCATGCAACCTGCGGGCCGCAGGTTGCCCACCACTGAATTATAGGATTAGGTCAAAAGTAATCTGATGAGTTCAACAAGGACAAGTGCAGAGTCCCATGCACTGCTACAGGAGCTGGGGATTACAGTTGATGAGAAGCTGGATATGAATCAACTGTGTACCCTTGTTGCCAAGAAGGCTAATGGCATGTTGGGCTGCATTAGTAGGAGCATTGCCAGCAGATCGAGGGAAGTGATTATTCCCCTCTATTCGGCACTGGTGAGGCCACACCTGGAGTATTGCGTCCAGTTTTGGGTCCCCCACTACAGAAAGGATGTGGACAAATTGGAGAGAGTCCAGCGGATGGCAATGAAAATGATTAGGGGGCTGGGGCACATTACTTACAAGGAGATGCTGACGGAACTGGGCTAATTTAGTGAGAAGAGAAGAGAAGAGTGAGGGGGGTTTTGATAGCAGCCTTCAACTATGTGAAGGGGGGTTCCAAAAAGTATGGAGCTAGGCTGTTCTCAGTGGTGGCAGATGACGGAACAAGAAGCAGTGGTCTCAAGTTGCACTGTGGGAGGTCTAAGCTGGATATTAGGAACAACTATTTCACTAGGAGGGTGGTGAAGCACTGGACTGGGTTACCTAGGTAGGTGGTGGAATCTCCATCCTTAGAGATTTTTAAGGCCCGGCTTGATAAAGCCCTGGCTGGGATGATTTAGTTGGTGTTGGTCCTGCTTTGAGCAGGACTAGATGACCTCCTGAGGTCTCTCCTAGCCCTAATCTTCTATGATTCTATGACTTGGAGTACACTTGGTATAAAAAAGCATGTATCTAGCATCATTTAGCAGACATCCTACATAGGCAGAATGGCTGACTGTAGACAACCCACATTTGGGTATTGCTGCAATTCTGTCATTGCAGATAAGTCGAATTCACATTTTGCAACATTCTAGTAGTCTTAAAATGTGTGTGTGGCTCTAACAAACATTCCTTGAAGACTGGGGAAAATAAATGCTGTTTTCTTGTGTATGACCTTATGGTTCATAGATCTCTAAATTGTTTGTAAAGATTATCTCTGATCACTGCAGTAAAATATCGTCTTATTTACAATTAAATGAAAAACCAGGTGTGTCACAGACTTTCAGACGAGCATTTCAAATGTCACAAGTCAGTTTCTTGCCTTAGAAATTCAACGTTTATCTGACTTATATACCAGTTTTTTATCAAAAATAGAAAGACTATCTCATATGAGGAGCTGATGCTGAGAGCCTCTTACAAAGTGCCAAGCACTCCCATGTTCTGTTGAAGTCAACAGAAGTGGCTGGCATTTAGTACCAGTAATGATCAGGACCTTTAAATAGAGACCTCCAGTAAAGGCCTGGCATGCTGTTCTGAAAATCATTGTAATGTTGGCTGCTGGAGAAATAATTATAAAATTGATGACCAAAAAATATATTTCAGAGTAGCAGCCGTGTTAGTCTGTATCCGCAAAAATAACAGGAGTACTTGTGGCACCTTAGAGACTAACAAATTTATTAGAGCATAAGCTTTCGTGGGCTACAACCCAGTGGGTTGTAGCCCACGAAAGCTTATGCTCTAATAAATTTGTTAGTCTCTAAGGTGCCACAAGTACTCCTGTTATTTTTAAAAAATATATTCACTCTCCCCAAATGAAATATGTTGATTGGTTTGCTGGTTATGAATTCAGTAAACACAAGTGAGAAATCCTATAAAAGAGAGACTTTTCTGAGCTATTAGGTGACATGAGAACACCAGGAGAATGCACCCCCAAAAAAAGGTATTTTTTTTTTAATCCCACAGCTACATAACTTGGCTTGTCTAAATTATTGTAATATCCTCCTGTTCTAAAAACAAAATCCTCCCCTTTTGGTCCACATTTAAGCATGAGATTTTTCAAGACACAAGGGTTCTTATTTGGGTGGGGGTGTGGTGTGTGCGGGGGTTGTTTTGGGGTTTGTCTTTATGTTGTGCCTTGGTTTTTGTGAGGGTTTTCTTTGGAAAGTTAGGTGGTAAAATGTGTGTCTCTTAGAATTAGTCACCTGAAACCTTAGCTAAGGTGACATGACTCAGACTTCATTACATGGACAAGTACAAATGCATGCCAGATTAAATCCATTTGACTCATAATGGAATATGGAGATGTTCAGCAGGTGAAATCCTCCACATTCCACTTCCAACCTCAACCCTCCCTACAGCTCTTTTTCAAGTCTATGGCCTAGATTAGCAACCAGAGCTTCTCTGAACTAGTTGTGTGCGGTTCTGGTACCACTGAATCCAGACGCTCTCCCTGTTGATTATCTCCTGGTCAACCTTCATTAGAACCTTCCACATGAATGTATCAAGGGCTGCCACAGAAATCCTTTCTCTGTAATGAAGAGAATGCATGAGCTCCCCTGCAGAGCCCTATGCACACAGTCCTCCCCACCCCCCATTTGGCATCTTAAATGATAGAGGGGAACGTGATTACCATGTAACTTACTCTATAATGTAGTTTCCCTGTAAAGGCATAAGTCCTTTTTACAATAGTACCAATTCTCTACATCAGCAGTACACAGCCTAGATTCTGGCACTCATCTGATCAGTGAAGTCCATGTATTACTATTGATTTTCATGCAGAACTGTACTCATTACACTTGTGACAAAATTGCTTCCTTGGCATTGTCTCTTCCTGGGTTGTCTTGAGCATTCTTGGGTTATGGGAAAATTGATATGTACTGGATCTTCATATCGTAAAAAGAGAAGCAATCTCGAAGCCTAAAAGTAGAAACTACTGATACAGAGCCTATAATAAGTATGGTCACACTTTTGCATCTGTGTCCTGAATGTGGAATCCTCCAAAGATCGCATAACTAATGGAGTAGAAAGTCTTTTTCCTGACAGTCTTCTATGTTTCAGAAGGAACACACAGGAATTTGACAGTCATATAGGCCCTGTCATGTCCCTGCACAGACCTGTGGGAGTCAACGTGTCTATGTGCTTAGGCAGGAGCCCACTTGCATGGTTCCCAGTACAGGGTTAGAGCCCCAATTTCAATTTGCTTTCATCTGTATGCTAAAATGTGTGATTGTTCAAGAAATAAAAAGTAGATGGTAGAAGATATGCCTTCTGCACTTCCTGGAAAAGAGGTTTAAAAACAGTTCAGCCTTATCTAAATCTTATTCTTATGGCTAAGGTTATTGAGACCTTGAATTAAAATACTATCAAAGTGAATGTTGTTTAATTTTAGAATACCTGAGGGAAACATTTAACTTGTCAAATATGACATTGAAAATTTGGCACTTATTTTTCAAGATGGATTCTTTCCTTTTCCCTATTCCAAGATTTCCTTATTATCTTTTGTACATGTACATTGTACTAGATGTGAAAAAACGCTGCTTGCATAGCAAAACACTTTCTGCAATAGACAACAATGATTTACTATAACTCAAATTGGAGAGTGTGCACCATCACTTTGGCATCTGAAGGCTCGATCTTGCAAGGTGCTGAGCACTCTGGTCTTGATATAGAAAATTCCATTGATGTCAGTTGGGCTACTCGTGTGCTTACGTATTATGATGGATCAGAGCCAAAGTACTCAGCACCATGCAGGACTGAGTCCTAAATTAACAGTATAGGAGAGATGTCCCTACTGTCAGGTGCAAGTTACATCTTAGCAGTGATGGTTTTGGCACTAGGGGAAAAATGGGAAAGTGTAATCCAAGTGAAATAAATTAATTTTCATAATGCAGATTCTTTGTACCCTTCATAGCTGTTAATTTAACAGACTAGCTCTTTGATGAACAGTCCACTTCTCTGACACCCCACACAATATAGTATGTTATGGGCTATTGAAATCCTTTCATAGACTTATGGCCTGATCCAAAGTCCACTATCAGTACATTCCTATAGAGGGCTTCAAAGCAGCAAGAGTAGGAGTTTGTGCTAAAGCTACAGAGAGAATTCATGAACTCCTAATTAATGAGCACGTGCAGCTAAGACAAGTTATATTGTCCCTTAAAATTTTGATCTTGATTTTCCACAACCTCTCAAAATAGGGTTTTGGATTGTAATTGTCCTTTTCAACACAAAAAGTGTATTGGAATCTGTTTTTCTTCAGTGGTGGCATAGTACAGTAAATGGTGGCATTCAAAGAAGTGTAGGAAGCAAAAATGTCTTGCAGCTGCGAAGCACACAATGTGTTTGCAGCATTGCATAGATTATTATCATTTTAGGTTGCAGATATTGAGATCTGTGTTTTAAGTTAGCATTTAACAAATAATAAATGTGTATTGCAGGTACAGTTAAAGTTTTTTTTAAATCTTAATGGTAGATATTAAGATAGTGATATTTGTAGCCGTGTTTGCATCATAAACCGAAGGAAAAACCTGTGCCTACCACTAATAGCCTCAGGAATGGCCTAAAGATAAAACAAACCATCGTCCCAAGTCCCACAGAATTATGAAACCAGGGATGAAATCCTATTCCTGTTGAAGTCAATGGGAGTTTTGCCATTTATTTCAGTGAGGGACAGGATTTCACCCCAGGAATGTAGTTCAACTAGGTCATGGCTTTATTATTGCAACCACTTCCTTCACTACTTAGACTGTACCACATGGGGGAGGGCTGCCTCAAGCACCCTACTTGCATTCCTACATCGCCATAACCTGGTCCCAGTACCTTGCAGTCAGGGCCGGCTCCAGGCACCAGCCTGGCAAGCAGGTGCTTGGGGCGGCCACTCCGGAGAGGGGCGGCATGTCCAGCTATTCGGCGGCAATTCGGCGGACAGTCCCTCACTCCCGCTCGCAGCGAAGGACCTCCCGCCGAATTGCCGCCGCAGATCGCGATCGCGGCTTTTTTTTTTTTTTGGCTGCTTGGGGCGGCCAAAACCCTGGAGCCGGCCCTGCTTGCAGGGACTCCTCCATCTTCCCCTTGTACAAAGGTTAAGTAGATGGGTCTGGTGAGGGGGTGGCCCTGTGCTGTACCAGACACTGAATCCCAGCTCTCACTCCCCACTTTCTGTAACAGGGCTACAATCCTGATTCCAATTCTGGTTTACTGGGGACCCAGACCCCTACTGAACAAGTTCTTGTACTGGACACTAGCCAAGTTGTGAGAACTCAAACGCTTCACAGCCTATAGGTGAAAATCCCCAGTGGGTCAGGCAGTGAGGAGAGAAATTACTTCCCAGCCCCAGGAAGGTGATTAGAGTGATTCCACAGCAGGCCCAGAAATCTGGTCCAAGGGAGAGCTGTTGCTCTTGGGTGTAGAATGCAGTTAAGGAGTCCCCTTCTCCAAGCCAAGGGGAGGCTGAGTGCCCACGGGCAGTGGGGGAGTAGGACAGTGCAATCCTTAAAGGGTCACAGTTTTTTTGCTGTCGGCCCAGACAAAGTCCCCACCACCACCACCTCTGAGGATGCAGGAAGCAGCATTTTAACTGCCTCTGTATAAATGAGCATTGTATGTACAAATATATCCTAATAGCTCTGAATATTAATTTAAATAGCATACATGAATCTGGTTATTTCTTGTAACAAACTAGTCCTGCTAACCAAGGTCATGCGCCTAGTGCTTAGACACTGATGACAAAAAGTGGTACAATGATAGAGTAGTTCTTATATGGGACTAATGTAATGTAACCAACACTAGTCATAGCATTTCAAGAGCAGCTGTCGTGGTTTGAGTGCCCAAGCACAAACCTTTGCATTATATAATGTGCTGTGATGATCCTAGTGCAAGTCATTACATTATTTTTCCTTGATTACTGAAATGTAATTGTATTTGATTAATTGCATTTTCACATTATAATTTACAGTTTTTCAGTGAATTCCTGCACAGGTATATTTTCCAAGGTGTATAAAATAACATGCAAGGAATTACATGCAGCTGGAATAAAGCACCAGGCAGATATTGCAGACTTCTAACTTTGTACAAATAGAAATGTTGCTGTAGAGAATAATTTGCAAAACAGCACTAGTAAATCAGTTGGTATGCAACTGAAAAACAAAACCTTCTTTTTAAGCAAGTAAACTGCTGAGATTAATTTAAACAGATATAAATCAAAATTAAGTCTGCTTAGTATGAGAAACAAGGCCCCTCAACAGCAATACAGAATAAGCATTGTTACAGAATATAGACACTTTTGTAAATTAATATGTATGGTTGTGGAACATCTTATTCGATGAATGTTCATAAAAGAACACTCTTAGATGCAAGCATTGTAATTAGGGTTGCCAGGAATCTGTTTTTTCTATTGGAATGCCCAGTCGAAAAGACCTTGGCGGCTCCAGTCAGCACTGCTGATTGGGCCGCTAAAAGTCCAGTTGGTGGCGCAGCAGGGCTAAGGTAGGCTCCCCGGAAGCGGCCAGCATGTCCGGCTCCTAGGCGCAAGGGCGGCCACAGGGGCTCCACCTGTTGCTCCTGCCCCGAACGCCGGCTCCGCAGCTCCCATTGCCCAGGAACCAGGGCCAATGAGAGCTGCAAGGGTGGTGCTGCAGGCACGGGCAGCACGCAGAGCCCTCTGACCCCTCCACCTAAGAGCCAGACATGCCGCCCGCTTCCGGGAACCACCTAAGGAAAGCGCTGCCTGGCTGGAGCCCATACCCCGCACCCCTTCCCACATCCCAACCCCTTACCCCAGGTCGGAACCCCCTTTTGCACCCTAACTCCCTTCCAGAGTCTGCACCCTAACCCTAGCCCCAAGCCTGAGCCCACTCCCATGCCCAACTCCCTCCTGGAGTCCACATCCCCTCCCGCCCCACAGCCCCCTCCCATGCCCCAACCCACTGCCCCAGCCTGGAGCCCCCTCCCACGCCCTGAACCCATCATTTCTGGCTCCACCCAAGAGCTCGCATCCCCAGCCAGAGCCCTCATCCCCTCCCCAGCCCAGTTAAAGTGAGTGAGGGTGGGGGAAAGTGAGCGACGGAGGGAGTGGGATGGAGTGAGTGGGGAGCATGGCCTCGGAGAAGGGGTGGGCAGGGGGCCGGGCAAGGGTGTTCGATTTTGTGTGATTAGAAAGTTGGTAACCCTAATTGTAATGCCAAACAACTCTGGTACTTAACCCATGAATGAGGCAACGTGCATTTCCCAAGCTGTACATCAGTGATGATTGTGTGAAATATTTTTGGCTAATTCACATTTAATGATGAATAGTGCAGATGGAGTTAAGGCTTAAACTACCCTTAAAATATGTTAAAAAACAACAACAAAGAAAAAAAGTCACCATCTGAAAGCCAAGAAATTCAAAGTTAAGGTTGCATTTAAACAAGCAACAATCATTTGAGGGATTGAAATGCAGTGTTACTGTAGTTCAAAGAGTCTTAATATTGCCCAGTTTATTGTTTAACAGTGCAATTAATCACGATTAATTTTTTTAATCACAGTTAATTTTTTTGAGTTAATCGCATGAGTTAACTGCGATTAAAAGACGGTTCTAATTAGGAGGTCTGAAAACCTTGTAGTAGAAGGAGTTAGTGTGGCTGAAGAAGTGAGGTTTTTTACCTACGAAAGCTTATGCCCAAATAAATCTGTTAGTCTTTAAGGTGCCACCGGACTCCTTGTTATTTTTGTAGATGTTGTGATAGCAAACCCATATTGGGAGGTTTAATAGGAGAAGCACAATAGGTGAATTTTGAAAAGTTGTCCCATTCTGACATTTCTACTTAGTTCTAGTGGTATCCCCTGTTATATAGGGAATATCTCTCAAACTGTTTTAACTTCATTCACTGTCTAGAATTCTCGCTAGCCTTTAAAAGGAGGGTAGATGTGGTCCCTGATGGAAAAGTGCTATTGGATTTAATAAGGATTAAACCAGTAGATTTCTATAGAAATTGTTCTGCAAAGCTGTAGAATTTAACATAGAATGAGAGCCTTGCCATAGAATTTCAAAGAGAAGTTATTGTTCTCTACTAAAATCCACAGGATTTTTCCATAAAGAATAAATGCCTTATTTTATAGTTAAATGGGTGGTAAGGAATGTTTGTGGTTGAATATTATATGTGAACATATCTCTTAATTTTAGTAGGATGGGGCAGTGGGCCTGTTCCCTGTTGTGTATATGAAGGGCATGTGGTGAAATGATGATTGACCCATATTTACTGGAGAACTGGAAGAAGCTCAGAATGTTGGGTCAATGGCTCCTATACAGTGGGTGACTGGTATGTACAGTATTCATTTGAGTTTGGAACAGTATGTGCTGCGTATTTTGAGTGCTGAAGATGTGTGTTGTGTAGGCATAAGGTTGTCTTTTGTATTTGGGTGGAAAGTGGCTATACAGCTATGTGGGCAGAGTTAAGGTTCTCTGGATTATCTTCCTGTTCTGTATATCTGAACTTTCAGACATTTTTGGACAAAGGGGTTTTAGTTTGGAATTTTTGTTTTCTATCATTTGGAATGTTTTTCAAAAGTACAGCTTTTTAAATTCATTTTCTCTAAGCTACTGGTTATAGGGGAACACATAGTAAACCATTTATATTTAAGTTGCTGATTGCTTATCAACCCTTCTTCTTGTTTGCTTATAATGTTGTCAAACATTCTCCATTTTTGGTGATGGCAGTTCATCTGTTTCTGTGTACAAAGATGGGGGGAAATAGGCCATTTTGACTGCTTTAACTAGTTCTCTGACTCTTTTGACGTACGTTAGCACCTCTGGGGCTTGAAACAGGAACATAAAATGTGGTGGGGGGTTGTACTGTACTTAGAAGAGTCTTTTGCTGACTGAACTTGGATACATAAGAGCAAATCTGCAACTGGTGTAAACTGGCATAATTCCACGGCAGTTAATACAGCTTTATCCATAAATGAAGAATATTACCCATGTTATAAGCCTCAGAGAGGTAGGAGAAACCCTATATACATTGATCACTAGCTTTTTTGTGTCATTTATGCGATTAGTTCTCCCCTAGTGCTGGTCATGAAACCACTTGGTGTGCTGGATTCTTTAGTTGCATCTCTTAATTAGCTGTGATATATGCCAAATTGCTTGCAATTTAATTAATACATGTTTGCAGAAGTTTCTGTGCATAGTACTGGGTATTGAGAATACCTTATTCTCAGGAAATGTGTCTTTGATGACCACGTTGGGGAGATAGGATCTGAATAACTAAGCTTAATTCCTCCCACTTGTGGTTAACCATATCATGTTTGGGGATTCTTTTTAACAAGCCGATGTGAAAAGTGTGTAGCTATCTCAAGCCCCAATTCAGGAAAGCATCCTTATTCATCAAACTGCTTGAGCATTTGCTTAAGCCCTATTGAAGACAAAAATAAGTACATGCTCAATCCCTTTTCTGAATGGGGTGGACTTAAGCATAAGCTTCGGTGCTATCAAAGGATGCCAGAATCTTGCAGAATGGGAGAGTATATTTTGAGGGGGGCAGGATGGCCACCCTTGCCAGCATACAGACTGAATTCAGAGCAGGGTGATGGCCAAGAAAGTGATAAGTGAGTCTGGGAATGGAGAGTGATAATTACCATGTTGTCCAGCAGTGATTTATGATATGCAAACACATATTTTGCCAGAAGAAGGACTGATAAGAATGTCTAGGATTTGACTCTGAGGTGAAATCTTGACCTCATTGAAGTCAATGGGAGCCTTGCCATTAACTTTAATGGGGCCAGGATTTCACCCAGAATGTTTTGAAACTTCTTTTCTGCTAAATGCCTCTAGCCAACTGATAATCTACATTTCCAAATGTTCCAATGCAACACTGTACTTCATAATGGTAGAAAAAGCATGATGTTCATTGGAGGGTGATGTAACGACTTCTGATGTTGTTTCTATGTTGAACTAATACAAGACAAGAACAAAATATGAGAAGTTGGCTGTGGGTAATGAGTAATTGTTTAAATAGTGGACCAATTGCATAGATCCATGGTTTTTAACCTGTGGTCCATGGACCTATGGTGGGGTCTGCAGACTATCTAAGATTTCCAAAGGGGTCAGCACCTCCATTTGAAAATGTTTAGGGGTCCACAAATGGCAAAAGGTTGAAAACCACTGGCATAGATCACAAAATAGAAATTTCTCTCTCCCTTTTCTTATTTCTGGCTATTATTACTTGGAAATCTAATCAGATTGATTGTGAAATTAACTTTCTGTGGAAGGTTCATAAAATAAGTAAGAAAGTAATGTTAGATCGGTGAATTTCATTCAGTGTGTTAGATTGTATTAGGATGTGGATTTTCACAGTCTGATTAGAATTTTAAACATGTCTGGGAATTAGGAAGAAAGAAGAAATAGCATAGTTTTAAAAAAAGAGAGAAAGAGAACCTCCACAGAGCAGCTTTTGCATAGAAAAAAATGTTTTGACCTTGAGAAGATAAAACCAGAACAAGTATAAAATACAAAATAATCCCCACTATTAACATAGAATACTGTAAAAGTGTTGTGCATAACAAAGCAAAACCAATAAAAGAATAAAGAAACAGGAAGATGATAAAAAGGGGTAGTTTTCACAATAGTTAAACATGAGGATACATCATTAAGAAGAAATCTTTTATGTTTTGAACTATTATATTTATGAAAGTGAAGCCTAATTTTGAAAATGCATGCTATATCTGTGAAAATAAGAGAGTTGAGATGAAGATGAATAACAAGAAATCAAATACTAACTGGGATCAAGATGTGTTTTTTTGCTCCCTGTGTATTTTGTCTCATATGGTAACTAGAGAAAATAATTACTATATCACATACATGATATCAGTTTTTTCCATAAGAGAAAGAAATCCAGTGCTTGTGTTTTTGCAGGACTGTGCATATAGCAGTAAAAAACTTTACTGGTGATACAACTTCTAGAAACGAATTGCATCACACCTATTACAAAAGCATTTTTCTAAGATTTAGCTGCCTATATATATTTAGTTAAATGGAACTTATAAGACTGATTTTTTCCAGTCCCAACTGATGACTCCCTGTGATGTCACAGCTGCTGCAAAGTCTTTGTCCCAAGACAATGGTGTCAGGACTTTGCCTTAGACTGGAAAGTCATGAGGGTCTTGGAGCCACTAGACAGTCAAGGTCTCAGGGCGCAAGGTGAGAGGTTGGTTAGCCAGCTCTGCCCTATGCCATCATTGTTCCTCTTATTCATGCATTTTATATGATGCAATAATTCATCATCTCCCCTTTAGAAGTGATTTTATTATATCTGTTGTTTAATATCTAAAGTGCCAATTTAAACATCTAAGTTTGTTTGCACATTATTAAATAAAATACATACTATTAGCACAGCAACAAAAAAGACATCGTCACAAAATAAGCAACAGCTCAACAGTTACAGTAATTATAAAGGAAAACTGCCATCCTTGAAATGTATAATCATAATGAAGATTTTTCCCACTGTCTTTGATGAAGATTCAGAGTGTACATAACAATACTTATATTGACTTCTTTTTTCAGTGAACATCAAAATTGATTGTTCCTAAAGGTAAATATCAACTGAGTCAAAGCATATTAATATTTACGTCAATGGAAAATCAATATTTACATATTATATTGGTTATATAGTCTTCCTTTGCCTTTTAAATTCTGAATTGAGAGAAAAATCAATACCTTATTGGAGGCAATATAACACTTGACATTTAGAGCTCTTAATACAATTTGGTTAATCCCGAATTTTTTCATTTTCAGATATTTTTTCCTAGTAAATAGGTCTCTGTCAAAGTAGTTTGTAATGGGGAGTTGAGTTAGCAATGGCAAGATATAAATAATCCCATAACTATGTTTTCCTCTTCAAACAGTGCTTAATAAGGGCATTGCTAGTATAAATATAGCTTGTTAGTCATTGTATTTAAGCCTTAAAGACTGAGTAGAAATTTTTTTTGGAAAGCACATATTTCAGTTTATATGTTTTTGCAATTATTCAATTGTTTGTAAAAACTGACAATGTCCAGTTATGTCTTCTCTGGAGAACTTTTTTTTTTAAGCCAGACCTCTTATTCTTATACACTTTACTTCTGAGCTAGAGCATTTCACTTATAAAGATCCCTTGGTGTATAAAACTGACTATGCATGACTTTTTCCATATCTTTAAAGTCTCCATAGTTGCAAAATTTGCCTACAAAGAGAGTGAGGCCATTATGGAGTCCTGTCATGCCTCAATCTATAATGTAATCACTGACTTTTGAAGTATCAAAGGAAAATGTCTTCAGAAAAAATGTCACTATAGGGCAGCAAGGGTACTGAAACAGCATCATAAATTTAACAGTATGCTAAATACATCATTTAATGTGTTGCACCTGACTAATCGGCAGATATTTCATGCAGATAGTACATGGAACATAGTTTTCTTCAAGAATTGGTATTACAGAAGAAAAGGATTAATTTAAATTATTCATATGTATGGTACAGTCACAAAAGTACTTAACATATTTTATCTTCAGTTTGCACTACTTGAACCACTGGAATTAGAGTTCTAAGCAGCATGGAGTGTGATATATATGCCTACTATTGTAAGATGACACTTATGATAAAAGTACTTCAAAGACTATGCTTATTCTATACATGCATTAATATACTTTTTTTACTCCATTTTCTATTCTACTTGCTAGGGAGTATTTTAATATAGTTTATTCACAGGTTGTTTGCAGTTGTCTGAAAAGGAAGCATGATAAAGCATACTCATTGCACATTTTACATATAAATGTCTTTCTAAAGCCCTTCTATAACAGAGATAATATTTGATGTGTGGTTAGTATACATAGTCTATTATCCAATGTGTTCCAAAGATGGCAATTGAATTCCCAGAGTATACTGGACTGTGTAATCCCGAACAATTACAATGAAAAGGCATATTTATATGCAGATGGAATGGTATTTTTAACACTATATCATCAGGGCCAGATTAACTCTCTTGTGGGCGAGGGGCTATTCGATTTTGTGGGGCCCCTGTATACAAGCTTTTTGCCTAATTTAAAACAAAATGATCACAATTTTGGCATCAAGGCTATTAACACTATACTAAACTTGCCCTTTAATTGACATAAAGTTGTTCTGTGGTTACATTTTAGTCTTAAAACATGTAGAATATAGTTAAGTTAATTCAAAATAGCCTACTTCTTACCTTAGAACAGCTGCTATATTAGTTTTTTTCTGGGAGTTTGAGTGCAGGAGGGGGCTCCAAGCTGGGGCAGAGTGTTGGGATGCAGGAGAGGGTGAGAGGTGCGGGCTCTGGGACGGAGTTTGGTGCAGGAGGGGATTCTAACCTGAGGCAGGTGGCTGAGGTGCAAGGTGCAGGGTCTAGCTGGGAGGCACTTACCACAGGCCGGCTGTTGGGGACAGCGTGTCTTCTTGCGCTGCCTGCGCCCGCAAGCGCCTCCCCCACAGCTCCCATTGGCCAGGAACCGGCCAATGGGAGCTGCGGGGACAGTAATGGGTACAGGGGCAGCGCGCAGAGCCGCCTCCCCCCCCCCGCCAGGGGCCACAGAGACATGCCAGCAGCTGGCCTCTTCCGGGAGCGACGTGCGGCCATGGAATGCAGGCAGCCTGCCTGAGCCCAGCTGTGTCGGGGCCCCCCTTAACCCGAAGCCCTGGGCTGCAGCCCCTAAAGCCCCTGTGTTAATCTAGCCCTGTGTATCATAACTTCTATATTCATTAATTTGAAATAATTTTGTTTTTATTCTCATAACTGCAAGTTATAAAGTTTGCAAGTGGATTCTGCCTAAAAACTTGTGTTAGCAAATTGGAATGTTTCTGTTATTCAATTTAGCAATATATTTGTTACTTTTGATACACATGTGGAATAAAAGGCTATACAGGCAAAGTGAGAAGTGTGTGAGTTTTGTAAATTAGTCCTCATTCCCACAATGGAATCTCTATTAGCACAGAAGTATGCCTCATGGTTTCCATTGCAATGTGGGATCCTTAATTTGTTCAATATATTTACTTATATCTTTATGCTTTTGGGACCACACAAGTATTTAGCACATGATAATATATTATGCTGCATCTGCAAAATAAAATGGAGAAATAATTTATATAATGTTTTATTGACTCTCTTCTTCTGAGAGTTTCATATAAACTTTGCACATTTCTTATGAGCTGTATTAATTATTTTTCCCTTATTTCCTTGCTAACCTGTAGAGAAAGAAGTGAACATTGTCTTATGCAAGACTATTGGCAGAGAATATAGCTTGGCAAAGGAGGGGTATATGCTTAGTCCACAAGTATCACCAATAGTCCTAACTCCAGATATGAAATCTCTTTGATATATCTATATAAAATGTTTCCCATAGCCTGATTCTGCAAGATGCCCTTGCCTGACTATATGGGAAGTTGAGGGCACTCAGCATCTTGCAAAGTTGGTCCCTTACTCAAATATACCAGTACAGTACTGTGTTAAATGTAAGCTACTAGAAAAATAAAGGGAAAGCAGCATTTTTTTCTGCATAGTAAGTTTTCAAAGCTGTATTAAGTCAATGTTCATTTGTAAACTTTTGAAAGAACAACCATAACGTTTTGTTTATAGAGTTACAAACATTTCAAAGTTACGAGCAACCTCCATTCCTGAGATTCTGCTGTACATTAGTGGAGTTAACTCAAGCATGAATTTGGCAATCCATTGTTTCAATAATACAACTGCAAAATCAATTTAGCAACCAGTATACATTTATAAGTGACATAAGACTCAAATTTTCTGTACAAAAAAGGTTCTTGAGCATCACAAATATAATTCACCAAGAAAAGAACCTCAGAAAAGCACAAAATCCGAAGCCATATGTTACATGTTCATGTCACTCAAACATTATTTATTATGCACGTTTTAAAAACTTTAAATTAGTTTTTTTAATGAGAAAGTGCCCCTGAAGGCCTCCTGTCCCTGAGGCTTCTGTCTCCTGGAAAGGTCTCTGTTTATGCTCTTTTAACACCTGTTCAGCAAAATAACCTGAAGTAGAAGCCCAGACTCTGAATTACAAATCAGTTGTAAAATTGGTGCAGACAGCCAGTATTGAGAGATCCTGTTGTAGTTTTTTGCAGTCTGCTTGGGACTTAACTATCTGGGGTTGTTTTGTATCATCTGCAAATTTTGCCACCTCACTGTTTACCCCTTTTTCCATATCATTTTATGAATATGTTGAATAGTACTGGTTCCAATACAGACTCTGGGGGACACTATTTACCGCTCTCCATTCTGAAAACTGGTCATTTATTCCTACCTTTTATCTATCTTTTAACCAGTTACCAATCCATGAGAGGACCTTCCCTCTTATCCCATGACAGCTTACTTTGCTTAAGAGCCTTTGGTGAGGGACCTTGTCAAAGGGTTTCTGAAAATCTAAGTACACTATATCCATTGGATCACCTTTGTCCACATGCTTGTTGACCCACTCAAAGAATTCTAGTAGATTGGTGAGGCATGATTTAACTTTACAAAAACCACATTGACTCTTCCCCAACAATTTATGTTCATCTATGTGTCTAACAATTTTGTTCTTATTGTAGTTTCAACCAATTTGCCTGGTGCTGAAGTCAGGCTTACCGGCCTGTAATTGCTGGTATCACCTTTGGAGCTCTTTTTAAAAATTGTTGTCACATTAGCTATCCTCCAGTTAGTAGTTCTGTAATTTCACATTTGAGTTCCTTCAGAACTCTTGGGTGAATACCATCCGGTTAGTTTATCAGTTTGTTCCAAAACCTCCTCTAATGAGACCTCAATCTGCAACAGTTCCTCAGATTTGTCTCCATGTACGGGCTTTGGAGACCAGAGTGGCTGAACTGGAGGAGCTATTGGAGAGAGAGAGGAACATAGATGAGACTTTCCAGGACACAGTAGAAGGGTCCCACCCCCAGTCTGACACCCGCTGTGCTGTTGATGAGGGTGAAAGTCTCAGGGAAGGAGAACATCCAACTGGAGCAGAAGGAAACGATCCCATAGTTGTGACTCTCCTTCCAGATGATGTTGTAGTATCCTCTCACACTGAGGAGACCTCTCCAGGGGAGGGAACTCCAGTTATTAGAAAGAGACCGGTATTAGTAATGGGTGATTCGATCATTCAAAACATAGATAGCTGGGTTTGCACTGACCGAGAGACCCGCATGGTGACTTGCCTGCCTCGTGCAAAGGTTGCGGATCTCTTGAGACATCTAGATAGAATTATGTGTAGTACTGGGGAGGAGCAAGTGGTCATGGTTCATGTAGGTACCAATGACATAGAGAATGATAGGAGAGAGTTCCTGGAGGTCAAATTTAGGCTGGTAGGTGTTGTCCAGAATCACCGGTGTGGTGCTCTGCTCTGTTCAATGATGATAACAGTCGGCTGTATGTGTGTTCCCTCAGTGTGCTGCCCCGGCTCTGCAGATAGATGACACAGCAGACCCTGAGAGAACCCCCAGGTATATGTATATGTGCAACATCAGTCTTCTTCTTGCCAGCTTCTGTGCAGTGTTGATTGCCATTTCCATCCCCTTCTTCACTCAGTGCTGTATCTTAGTTTTCTTGGTCTGACATAACATATAACAGCACATTCCCATGAGAACAACAACTGTTAGGGTCTGGATTCCGATTAGGATTACACTAAGGGTTTGAAGTATCAGAGGGGTAGCCGTGTTAGTCTGGATCTGTAAAAGCAGCAGAGAGTCCTGTGGCACCTTATAGACTAACAGATGTATTGGAGCATGAGCTTTCATGGGGGAAATGATCCAATATGTCTGTTAGTCTATAAGGTGCCACAGGATTCTTTGCTACTAAGGGTTTGGACCACTGGATGTAAAGTCACATCCTCTGGAATTGCCCACCAGGGTGTTTCCACCTCTCTTTGTACATTTTCTATTTCATTCATTTGCTGCTGGATCAATTGAGTTATTGGTATTAGGGATTCTTTGGTATTAGGGATTTTTGCCACCAAATAATGTATATCCAATTGCAAGTGTTCCACAGGGGTGGAAAGATTAGTAGGGCAGGGATAGCTCTGTGGTTTGAGCATTGGTCCCTTAGACCTAGGGTTGTGAGTTCAATTGTGAGGGGGTGATCTGGGGATTTAGTTGGGGATTGGTCCTGCTTTGAGCAGGGCGTTGGACTAGATGACCTTCTGAGGTCCCTAATAATCTATGATTCTATGTCTTGTAAGCATTCATGTGGGATGATCATTTCAGTACCACCTTTGCTTTTTGGCCAGAAGGCACGGACTCCTATTTGAATGTTGCTGGTGACAGGCACACAGAACCCAGCATCACTTGTAGGGCAAATGTTACCAGCTATGGAAAAATTATGATAACCTATGTTACATCATCAGGCAGGCCCTGCTCACAGAAGCTGGCAAGAAGAAGGCTGATGTTGCACATATACACATACCTAAAAGGTACTAAGCACTAGTAAGATAAACATGTGCCAGGATGGTACCAGAACATTCCGGTACTAACACATTCCATATAGAACATGCTGACTCATCCTAACAACAGGGTCAAAAGGATAATATGATGGATAGAGTTGTTTTGATTAAACCAACATGTACAAGGTGATAGGTGGCATCCTAACACGTAGAGGGGTTGTACCTCAATACGTCAGGAGTGATGTGTAACTTGTTTGTACCTGTATATAAGAATGCCCCCTAAGGAGTTGTCTTTGTCTGGCCACTGACTGAGCCGGTCCATTGTCAGGGGGTACATATTCTTAGTATATCCTGTAGGGTTTGCAGGAAACTATTACTGTGCTTTGTTTGACAATAAACCTGGCCGGGTGCCTTCATACCTTATCGGAATCTGTGGTCATTGGGGGTTCTCTCGAGGTCTGCTGTGTCAGCGATCTGCAGAGCTGGGGCAGCACACTGAGGGAACACACACGTGCAGCTGACAGTTATTGTCATTGAACAGAGCAGAGCACCACACTGGTGACGGCTGACAACATTGGTTTATGTTTAGGGGCCTCATCTTACTATACTAAGTAAGAGATTGAAGTCCAGGACCTCCATGGTAGCATTCTCTGAAATGCTCCCAGTTCCACACACACGGCCAGTTAGACAGGCAAAGCTTTGGGGTCTCAATGCGTGGATGAGACGATGGTGTCGGGATTAGGGGTTTAGATTTATTAGGAACTGGGGAAACTTTTGGGAAAGGGGGAGCCTATACAGGAAGGATGGGCTCTACCTAAACCAAAATGGAACCAGATTGCTATCACTTAAAATTAAAAAGGTCATAGAGCAGTTTTTAAAATAAGGGCTGGGGGAAAGCTGAGAGGTGAGGAGGAGCACATGGTTTGGACAGAGGCATCCTTTAGGGGAGGATCTATTAATGGAGTTTCTCTATTTCCTAGTAAGGAGGAGAGGATGGAAGATGATAAAATACAGGTAGGATCTGATGAGAAACATTCAAATAAAAAAAGTCCCATTTGATTACATCATGCAATGGCAGACAGCTAAAAAGTAACAATTTTTTAAAGTGCTTATATACAAATGCTAGAAGTCTAAATAATAAGATGGGTGAACTAGAGTGCCTCATATTAAATGAGGATATTGATATAATAGGCATCACAGAAACTTGAAGGAATGAGGATAATCAATGGGACACAGTAATACCAGGGTCCAAAATATATCGGAAGGACAGAACAGCTCATGCTGGTCGGGGAGTGGCACTATATGTGAAAGAAAACGTAGAATCAAATGAAGTAAAAAAATTAAATGAACCGAACTGTACCATAGAATCTCTATGGATAATAATTCCATGCTCTAATAATAAGAATATAGCAGTAGGGATATGTTATTGACCACCTGACCAGGATGATGATAGTGACTGTAAAATGCTCAAGGAGATTAGAGAGGCTATTAAAATAAAAAAACCTCAATAATAATGGGGGATTTCAGTTATCCCCATATTGACTGAGTACATGTCACCTCAGGACAGGATGCAGAAATAAAGTTTCTTGACATCTTAAATGACTGCTTCTTGGAGCAGCTGCTCCTGGAACCCACCAGAGGAGAGGCAATTCTTGATTTAGTCCTGAGTGGAGCAAAGGATGTGGTCTAAGAGGTGAATATAGCTGGACCAGTTGATAATAGTGACCATAATATAATTAAATTTAACATCCCTGTGGTGGGGAAAACACCACAGCAGCCCAACACTGTAGCATTTAATTTCAGAAAGGGAGACTATGCAAAAATGAGGAAGTTAGTTAAACAGAAATTAAAAGGTACAGCGCAAAAAGTGAAATCCCTGCAAGCTTTTTAAAGACACCATAACAGAGGCTCAACTTAAATGTATGCCCCAAATTAAAAAACATAGTAAGAGAACCAAAAAATGCCACTGTGGCTAAACAATAAAGTAAGAGAAACAGTGAGAGGCAAAAAGGCATCCTTTAAAAAGTGGATGTTAAATCTTAGTGAGGAAAATAGAAAGGAGCATAAACTCTGGCAAGTGAAGTGTAAAAATATAATTAGGAAGGCCAAAAAAGAATTTGAAGAACAGCTAGCCAAAGTCTCAGAAAGTAATAGCAAAAATGTCTTAAGATACATCAAAAGCAGGAAGCCTGCTAAACAACCAGTGGGTCCACTGGGCGATCGAGATGCTAAAGAAGCACTCAAGGATGCTAAGGCCATTGCGGAGAAACGCAAAAAATTCATTTAATCGGTCTTCACGGCTGAGGATGTGAGGGACATTCCCAAACGTGAGCCATTCTTGGTAAATGGTAAATTTCTGTTCTTGGACTCTGTGATCCAAGATCACTGGCAATAAGAGGAATAAAGTTCATGTAGATTATATTATTCAGGTTCCTCCCCATTTCAGCGGCTTCTGGGAAATGTACCATGCCTTTATTAGACTAAGTGACTAAGAATGTACTTTTCTGGGTATTCTGCTCTCCCTCTCTTTTACATGATGTAACCTAAAACCACCATGTGCTTCCTTGTTTGAACAGGAGTATTCCTTGGTCTAAGTTGTACTGTTGGAAATAGATTATTGAAAATATTTTATTTTAAACCCATCCTGTCATAAAATAAGTATGTTAATTAAGAATATAATGACTGTAAAAGGAACTTTGTTAAATAGCAAAGGCCTCATAATTGAAACTCGGAGGCTGGGGGAATAGTCAATATTTGTCAAATGGAAAAATGACAAGACAAAATGGTACAGAAATGAATGATACCAGGAGCCAATTTTTAAATGTCAGAGATTCCTTGTTTGGATGTCCCTGTGAGACAATAATATAGGTAGCAATAAGATTTCTTATCACATGGACTGGGAAATAGAAGAATGGGGCCCCAGGAGCAGAGATCTAGTCATCATGGGCATTTATAGTAAAAGTCATGGACAGGTCACAGTTACTAAAAATACCCATAACTAAATCTTAGCCTTACTCATTAGTCACCTGTGGATCCACCAGCGATAAACAGCTATCATTTTATTGGAATCATCCTCGAACTCTGAGGGATCACCAACTGGGGAGGTGCAAATATGCATTGTTCCAAGAAGAGACTGTCAAATCAGGCACATCAGATAATAGCTTTTTGTATGTTTTTAGCAGCTGTACATTGTTTGGGTGGATTCATACCTCACTGGGGATTACAGTAGACAAGAAGCTGGCTATGAATCAACAGTGTGCCCTTTTTGCCAAGAAGACTAAGGCATATTGGGCTGCATTAGTAGGAGCATTGCCAGCGGATTGAGGGAAGTGATTATTCCCCTCTATTCGGCACTAGTGAGGCCACATCTGGAGTATTGCATCCTGTTTTGGGCCCCCCACTACAGAAAGTATGTAGACAAATTGGAGAGAGTCCAGCGGAGGATAACGGAAATGATTAGGGGGCTGGGGCACATGACTTATGAGGAGAGGCTGAGGGAACTGGGCTTATTTAGTCTGCAGAAAAGAAGAGTGAGAAAAGAAAAGAAAAAAAAGGGGATTTGATAGCAGCCTTCAACTACCTGAAGGGGGGTTTCAAAGAGGATGGAGCTCGGCTGTTCTCAGTGATGGCAGATGACAGAACAAGGAGTAATGGTCTCAAGTTGTGGGGGGGGAGGGGGGGAGTAGGTTGGATATTAGGAAAAACTATTTCACTAGGAGGGTGGTGAAGCACTGGAATGGGTTACCTAGGGAGGTGGTGGAATCTCCTTCCTTAGAGGTTTTTAAGGCCTGGCTTGACAAAGCCCTGGCTGGGATGATTTAGTTGGGATGGGTCCTGCTTTGAGCAGGGGGTTGAAATAGATCACCTCCTGAGGTCTCTTCCAACCCTAATTTTCTATGATTCTAAGTTCTGAAAGGGGAATTTTGTTGTGGATTTTACTGTCATAAAAACTTGTGGTAAACAGCATGGGGTAGTTTATTAAAACATGCATATGTCTAATGATGATGGTGGGGGGTTGTTTTGTTTTAATTTGACTTAAAATTAGGATGTAAAAAGTTTAATGTAGGCTGTTCAAAGCTGCTGACAGCAAATGTAAAAAAAATAAAAAAATTAAAAAAATAAAAGCCTCTGAGTATGTATAGGATAAAAATATCCTAAGAATCTTTACATTGTAAGAAATCTAATAATGCAAATTCATCAGTGAACATGGCTTTCAACACTCCCATTCTCTGAGAAACTTTGCATGTATTGCTGTCTTTGTACTCACAAGTATGATGGTTCACAAGTACTTCAGGTTAAGATAAAATCTTCTGAAATGAGATTTACAATATAAAGTTTTACATTCATGTAAGTTTATTTGCTTGATTTCTAGATCAAAAGGTTTGATTAAGTTTCAGAGAAGCATCCAGAGTTTTGCATTCTTGAGAGGTTTGCCTATTACTATGGTACATGTGACCTCTAACTTTAAGTTCATTAATATCCTGCAGCAATGAAATCATCATTGATTCTGCCAGATTGATCAAGAACCACACAGACACAAGCCTGCAGGTTATCCTTTTGGCCTAAAAGTTTTTTGCAATAACTTATAATATCTCAGCCAATAATCAGTTGGGAATTGGTCCTGCTTTGAGCAGGGGGTTGGACTAGATGACTTCCTGAGGTCCCTTCCAACCCTGATATTCTATGATTCTATGAATCAGGCAGTCAGCTAATGTATCTTGAGTATTTCTAAGGTATCACTTTTGTATTTAAACAGCCAAATGTCTCTGTCATTGCCATTTTAAGATCAAACAATGACCTAATAAGTCCAGAAGGTGTGATACAGTGATTTATAATTCAGTCTCCATGGTTAAATTACATAACTGTGGCCCTTTCTCTTTAGGAAGAATCAATTTTAGCTATCATAGGTTGCCTTAAATTTGAATTCAGTCAGAAGACCAAAGTCAAATCTCACAACGTGTTCTTAGGTGACCTCACTCTCTAACCTCTGCTAGTTTTGGGGATGGAAGTGAGGCCAGTTCCAAATTACAAGGTGTTTTGGAACAAAATGTCTGAAGCCAAATGTATTGCTGGTGCAAATAAGTGTGATTACACTAAAGTTAGTGGAACTGACCACACTTACACTAGGGCTGAATTTGTCGCTTGGACTTCAAACAAAAAATATAACTACTATGGGGGAAGAAAAAAATGTATATTAAATGAATATGCTTGTTCCCACCATCTGGCAAATAAAGATGGTGTCTGGGTGTCAATAAGATACATTGACTGACTGATTCAGTAGCCCACAAGAGAGCATAGAAAAACTCATCCTACCTGACTATTGCTTATCAACAGAGATGAGGCACACAACTAGTAGGGCACTGTGACAGGCTATAAATCCACCAATCACATATGCTGCCCATTGGTGAAATGGGAGACCTAACATCAGATTTCAATCCCAAACTGAACTTGTTGGGCCCCACTAAAGTGTGACTCCCAGGGAACTGGTGATCTGAATTTAATTCATTTTTTTCCTGGTAGAGGTTTTTGGAATAATTTGGGGCAGTGGGCTGTGATATTATTGCTTATTTCATACATTTCAAAAAATAGATATGTATTCATAGTGAAGCTAGTGATGTGAAAATCTCTAGTATAGGACTCTTTATCATGCCTACTGCATCTTAGAAGTTCTATTGAATTGGCATAAGTACAATTTACTTTCCTTACTGTCAGAACTCTGAAGGAACTTCAATGGGAGTTGGCCTGAGCACATACCGCAGGAGCTGGCCCAATGAGATGTACTGTCAGGCAAAATACCCAACCACTGTAGTGCAATCAATATATAAAGCCTAGGGGGAAAAGCCTATAAAGCCATAGGAAAACTTGTTAACATCAGACATATGTACAGCCTCCCTTCATCCCCAACCCCTGAAGAAAAAAACCCTGATATGCAAATTTCATATTGTTATTTTTGCATTAAAGAAATCACTTGCATTATTATTCCAACCTCCATAACCTGACATGTGATCTTGCACCATGTCTTGTTGGACCACAATAATTGGAAGCAATGGCAATTGAAAGTGACAAGTCCTACCAGCCCGCCCATAGGAATGTGATAGTGCTATCTCTCAAAAACGAGAACAATAATGCGTGTCACCATTGTTAGGCCTGCTTTTACTCTTTATACCTCTGGTGTGACACACAGTCATAACAGAATTAAATACTATAAATTATGTCAATATCATGTTTGAAGGTCCAGCATAAGCCGGAAACATGCAGAGTTAAGGAATCCAGTTTGCTCTCTTATTTTGCCATCACACTGGAGTAACTCCATAGCTGTCAGTAGAGTTACTCTGGATTGCACTGGTGTAACTAGGAGCAGAATTCAGCCCACCATTTCTATTGTTACCAGGGCCGGCTCCAGGGTTTTTGCTGCCCCAAGCAGCGCAAAAAAAAAAAAAAAAAAAAAAAGCCGCGATCGCGATCTGCTGCGGCAATTCGGCGGGAGGTCCTTCGCTCCGAGCGGGAGTGAGGGACCATCCGCCGAATTGCCGCGGAATAGGTGGACGTGCCGCCCCTCTCCAAAGTGGCCGCCCCAAGCACCTGCTTGGCAAGCTGGTGTCTGGAGCCGGCCCTGATTGTTACACACTGCAGAGCCAAGGTATTGCAGCAGAATGTGATATACAGCACCAGCTTAACTTTTCTACCTAAAGTCACCCTCTTGAGTTAAGATATGTGCAGCACAATGTTCTGTGCAACATCATACACTGTTATGAATCCACTGTAAGCCAAGTTTCAAGGCTTAGGAAAGTGAATACTTTGGAAATAGCAGCTGTCTTCTATAGTAGCTCCATTGCAATGCCATAGTATTTTCCAGAATACACAAAAAGAATAAAGGTAGAACCATGAAAAAAATGCATTTACTCTGTAAGGGTCAGATTGCAAAATCTGTACTCATGTTAGGTAGTCAATACTTATTGAAATTAAGTAGTAAACTTTACTTACATTGAATAATAGCTATCACAATCTAGTCCTATATGAAAATGTGTAATGAAAATGAGCTTTTTCTACGTGTATCTAAACAACATGATTGTCTTTATTTTATTTTCATAACCTTATTAACTAGTGACATCTTGGTTTGAATTAATAGGGATACAATTAAATTTAATAGTGAAGCATTTACTATTAATGATCCATCAAACTTGTTTATACCAAAGATGAGTATCTGAGTGATCTTTTTTCAAGTCTTGCACTCTTATTACTTGACTATTTTTTAAAGAAATTGTCCCATTTTCTAATTTTTCCAATTTTTTTCATAATAGATTTTTGATTATGCTCTGATCACTGTGTATGTGACTGAAGAGAATGAGAAGAACAGTGTTGTAGTTATAAATGGTTTTTATCTTTCTTTGAAGAGTTAGTCTTGATTGCCAGTCTAAGAAAGGTCAAGGTTATTCAGCTTCCACTTGACCTCCTTCTCTGAACAAGTAATCCATATTTCACACACATTATAAAGTACAGAGCTGATAAGAGGCATTGAAGAGAACAACAAAATTCCAACATATTGCTTTGGCTTGACTGCACAAATTACAGTACAGACATGATGAAAACAGTAATTCTTTTGAGAAGACTACTTATATGAATGTATAATATGACTTCTGCTTTGCTGAGTTTACAGTAGACAGTGATATGTGATCAGGGAAGTATTCTGACTGAATGTTCATGAACACAAAGGAGCGAATTAAATTTTGTTTTTCAATTATATCAGCTTATATTGTGAAAATCTGAGTTACAAAGGCTTCACAAGACCTGTAGTTCATGAGTGGAATGTGTGCTATGAATGGAAATTATGTATGTGCTTTGAGAAGAAAATAGGTACCCATTTAACCCAAATATAGAACTCTACTTTTAGGAAAAAATAGCCCTGTCTACATTTCAAATACAAGAATGCCTGTTAGGGACTGTGGCTACTACAGCTTAGCTGTTCCTTAACCTGCTTACATAAATGGTTGTAATTGGTAGCTAGGTAAACTGGACTGTAGCCATATTTGGTCACCAGGTGGAAACTGAGTGGATTAAGAGAGATGGTTAAGATTCAGTCTCTGTTACCAATTGGATGTCTGTAACTAATTGTAAGGGGATAACTGAGTTGCAACCAGGTTGCCTAGCTGATGTACCTCTACTGTAGACGGGGCTTTTACTATATAAGGATGAATTTTACAGTTTTCTTAATAATGGGCTTAACTTCTAGCAATGTGAAGTATTCAAGGAACAGTAATACTTGCATAGAATTTCCTTGTGCCATGAATTTAACTCAGGTTAACTTACAACAGTTAAATCAATTTGAGTGTATACTGTGGAAAGTAAGCAACAGAGGGTGATGTTAAACTTACCTCTACTTGAACTTTTTGCATCCTTTATTAGATATTAATATTTTAAGAAGTAGGGTACAGTGCTTGGGTCTCTTAGGGAAGTCATTGAATATTCAACCTTCTACATGATTTAGTGTCATTTTAATTAACTAGTGGAACAAGGATACTTTTTACATTAAGTGTAAAACTAGATTAGTGGTGATACATTTCAGATAGTTAATTTACTGATCGTAAGGGGACTTTCCTCTCTTTTAAAATATATTTAGAGTCATTTTTTAATATTTCAATATATTAAGGTTATTCAAAAACATTCTTGGGTGAAACAAAATAAATTTCTAATAGAATATGCTTAGAGAACATTTTTTTTTTAATTAAATGAGTTGAAGGTCCTTACAAAAAAGTAAAGTCAAAACTTTGAGGATTGTTTTAGTGGATATTTACTATTTCTAATTTAATATCAATTGACATTTCATGCTTTTTATTAAATATCAGGTGCATGACAGAATAAGAAAAATCCATTGCAAGAAAATTTTTCGGTGATTTTGGAATCAAGCATGTTGTCTCTAAATATTCATTGAAGTATTGGTTCAAACTTGGTCTAGGACTATCCATAAAACAGGTATTTTCACCAATCATATAAACAAATATAAATAGAGGGACTCTGTGAAGAGAAAATAGTAGGTCTCCTGCTTGGAAGTTAAAGCAATGACTGAGTTAGAAATGGTGTATAGACACATCCGGTGAGATTCTGGCTCCATTGAATTCAATGGGAGGTTTGCAATTGATTTCAATGGGACTGGGATTTCACCTATAGTTATTTCTTCTTTTGTGAGGCTTGTTCCTCATCAGACCTGTGGTGGGAATGATACTGATCAACCCATTATGGTGTATGTTACCCTCTTTTGAAACAAACCTTCTTCCTTTAGTAGATGCAGACGTATTCTATTTAGGTGTGTGTCCATCCAGTATACCAGAGCTGGATAATTTTGCCTAGCAGTATCCATAGGGGCAGTACTCATGCCCTGCAGCCTTAGCCCCTCTTTCCCCCGGCCATATAAGGGCAGACTCCCTTAGGTCCTTCTCACAACTTGTCGCAAGAGTCAGTGCTCCTTTTGTACAGTAATTGCCCACTTAACGTCCTCTTGCTTAACGTTGTTTCGATGTTGTCCCTGCTCCATTACAGAACATGTTTAAAGGCTGGGGGGAGGAGCAAGGACACAGCGTGCAGCCTCCCCCCTCCCTCCTCAGCCTCCTGAATGCCCCAAACCAGCTGATTACCGTGGGCAGGAGGCAGGGAAGGGAGGGGGGAGGCTGCGTGCCGCATTCTCGCTCCTCCCCCCAGCCTCCTGAAGGCTGCAAACCAGCTGATTGCGGCGGGCAGGAGGCAGGGGAGGGATGGGGGAGGCTGCGTGCCGCGTCCTTGCTCCTCCCCCCAGCCTCCTGAACGCTGCAAACCAGCTGATTGCTGCGAGCAGGAGGCTGGGGGGAGGGAGGAGGAGCAAGAATGTGGCATGCGAAGTAAAGGGGGATGAGGTGGAGTGGGGGGAAGAAGA
Source organism: Emys orbicularis (assembly GCF_028017835.1). Lineage (NCBI taxonomy): Eukaryota > Metazoa > Chordata > Testudines > Emydidae > Emys > Emys orbicularis. The sequence continues at coordinate 186,434,734 of NC_088685.1, forward strand.
GGCGGGTTAAGGGTCGGGGATTGGGGGAAAGGGTGGAGGTTAAGTGAGAGCACGTTAAGTGGGGAGTTACTGTATTAAATTGTTTCTTTAAAATTGTTTAAAACTTATACCTGTATTAAATTGCTTGTTTAAAATTGCTTAAAATGTATATAATGCCTTTTGTCTGGCAAAAAAAAATTTCCCTGGAACTTAACCCCCCCATTTACATTCATTCTTATGGGGAAATTGGATTCGCTTAACATCGTTTCTCTTAAAGTTGCATTTTTCAGGAACATAACTATAATGTTAAGTGAGGAGTTACTGTAGTCTTTGACATACGCTGTTGGATTCAATTTCTGAGACATTTTTTCATGTGTATAGTAGTTAGTAGTATCTTAGGTTAAGTTTAGTGTTTATATATTGTTAGTTAGAGCAGTTGACTGCCTTATGTGCTGCCCTCACCAGGATTCAAGCATTGTACATTGTTTGGGGGAGCCATCCCCAACAGTGATCCCCACATGAGGTGCTTGTTCTGTTTGTGAAGGACTCGTTATGCTCTATCTGCATGTCATTCACAAAGTGGATTCAGCTGGTGAGTGACTGGCAGCTGAAGCAGCACCTGCTTCAGCACTGAAGCCCTCATCTGATCGACAGTTACCTTTGGATCCAGCAAGCAATGCTGCTCTGTTCTTGGGCTCTGACATTTCCCCCCAGAGGAAGAGGGGTCATTCTCCGTCGTCTGGTACAGTGAGGAAGAGGTCTCATAAAATGAATCGGGACCATTCCAGGTAGGGTTGCCAGATGTCCCTATTTTATAGGGACAGTCCCGATATTTGGGGCTTTTTCTTCTATAGGCGTCTATTACACCCCACCCCGTCCCGATTTTTCAACCTTGCTGTCTGGTCACCCTAATTCCAGGGCTCTGGGAGACTCTTACTCAACTTCTAAAAGGAATGCTGGACAGCACTGGACAGCACATTGGTCTAACTCTTCCCAGGCACCACACCAAGAGCAGTGAGAGTCCATACCATTGATTCCAGCCATGGGGCATCTGTTGAGTCCTGTCCCGATAACATCAGTGCCAGCTGTCTCCATGACATTAGCATACCAAGTGGCATCAGACCTGCTTTGCCTCTGTTCCAGACTCTCCACTGGTTCAAGAGTTCGCTGGTGCCATGGCTTTTACTGCCTCATTCTCAGTTGTGCCTGTGGCACCTTCTGGCTGTGTCACAGAGCTACCAGGCTCATCAGCACCACAGCTTGCACTTCCCAGACTGTGGAGTTTAAGTGATGGTGGCCAAGACCTGTCTTAGTCAGTTCTGGACATGGCTGATGCTGAAGGCCCACTCAGCATTGGTGTATCCTTTGGCACTGTCATTGTCTTGGCAGCAGATCCCTTCATCAAGTTCAATACCACCTTAGCCTTGGTACTGGCACCTCTCCCAGCACCTGGTGGGTGTGCATCACATTCACCAGTGCCGGTCCCCCATTCCTCTTTGGCACTGATGATGCCCATTTCTTGGGCTTCAGATTAATTTAACCATTTACCCCCATCAGAGCTGGCTCCCCCGTTGTCACCAGAGAACCTCTGGGACTCCTCAAGATCCAGACTGAAGTCATCCTCACCCTCATTATCAGATAGGTTCCAGAGATTGCCATCAGATCACCAATAGTACTAAAAATTGGCATCTGTCCTGCAGTCAGGCCAGAGGCTCTTGGCTCGCTGCCACCTGGCTACCCATGTGATATTTGTATGCTTAATAGCATCTTGGGATACTCCTCAGTCCCTGAGGTTCCACTCCTGGACCCGCTTCAGAGCAAGATCATTGATCCTGAGGGTGGGTCCTGCTCCCAACCCATCTCATCTGAGATTGACTGCCGAGCCCATTCCCTCTGGACTACAGAATTTGGGCATTGCACCTGATGGTGCAGCAGACCATTGAGGACTTTACCATTTGATGGTCAAGTTTTGTTTTCAGGAAAAAAAAAAAGAATCCTTTAAAAGACTTCCAAGCTACTTTGTGTTCATTGGGAGAATATACTCTGGCCATGAAGAGATGCCATTATAGCGAGCAGAAGCAACAGCAGCAGTACTCCTGACAGCATTTTTTTTGACATTTTGTAGACGTTTTGTAAGGCAGGAGGACTACTCCTAGAAAGACCACAGATCCCAGGGGAGAAGGTCTGATTCTGGGTTTAACCAATTGACTCATCCTCCTTTTCCCTCCCTCCTCTTTCCCCAGCATCCAGCAAGCGCCCATTCTGACTCATGTGTCAGGACACCAATCCAGTGATGACGTCTCTTTCTCCAGCCCTTCTTTTTGGGGACAAGCTGGTTTGTTTTTATGGTGTTTGGGACTTGATTATCATGGACAACTGAATCCGAAGCACTGTCAGATCAGGTTATGCCATTCAGTTCCTCTCCATCCTTCCTCCCTACCCCACCCCTCTTCTGGGACCAGCCTCATGATATACTGCTCCTCAACCAGGTCCAGTCTCTACTGGCTCTGGGGGGCTGTAGAGGTGCTCCCGCTGCAGCAATAGGGACAGGGGTTCTACTCCCAATATTTTCTGGTTCCCAAGCCCAAGGGAATGATGAGATCTATCCTTGATCTCCGCAATCTCAACAAAAACATGTGATTCCATATGGTCACCCTAGCAGCTATCCTACCCAGTTTGAATCACAATAACTGATTTGCTGCCTGGACCTGCAGGATCCTTATTTTGATGTAGCAATCCTTCTGAGCCACAAGAAGTTCCTCAGGTTTGTCATAGCTGTACAAACCATGCTGTTTTTTGGCCTCTCTTCCACGCCCCAGGTGTTTACCAGATATATGATTCTGATAACAGCATATCTCAAGAAGAGGGGAATTAATATCTTCCCATATCTGGATTATTGCTTGATAAGGAGCAGGTCCATAGAGGAAGGCCTCTGTCATGTTCACTTCACACTACACTACACCTTGTTAGTCTCTAAGGTGCCACAAGTACTCCTGTTCTTTTTGCGGATACAGACTAACACGTCTGCTACTCTGAAACCTACTTAGGTGTCATCCTAAACGGCAGGAAGTCAACATTGGTTCCAATTTGAAGTGAGTTCGAGAGTGTTTCTGCTGACTGAGCAATTCCAGGCGATTTGCCACCTATGGAGCTGCAATCTCAAATCCAGCCCGAGTATGTCTGAGGTTGCTAGGATGTATGTACACAAGTAGTCCAATATGCCAGGTCACACCTACGTCCTTTTTTGATGTGGCTGAAGTCAGTCTATTGTCTGAATCATCATCCCTTGGACAGACTGGTCTGACTTTCTCCACCAAGCCTGGACTCCTTACGGTGATGGATGGTTCAAGGCAATGTGTGCCAGGGCATTTTCTTTGCTCGGTCCCCACCAACCAGGATTATGGTCACCCATGCCTCCTTAATAGCTTGTGAAGTACATCTAGAGTGGCTGAAAGTTCAAGTCCTATGGTTGGAATGTCCTGGAGCATGACTGTCTGGCCCTTTGAGATCACATTAGGAACTCGGTGGTGCACATCCTTACCAACAATAGCACTACAATGTGAACAAACAGGTGAATGTTACCAATCCTGGGAACCAGCCCAGGAATAACCACAACAAAGGATGAGCTCGAGCAGCACTGAGGGTTGATTTATTGGCATCCCTTACTTGCGCAATTATACTCACACACAAAACACATTCATGCTGGCAGGCTGCAGGCGCAGATGTTGGTTTCGATTTCACAAGTGGCTGAGGTTGGCCAGGTGACAGCTGCCCAGAGATCGGCCACGAGGCGACGAAATTCCCCAAAGTTCCTTTGGATCCATAGAAGGCTCTACTGCTTCCGGTCCAGTCCCGAGTTTAGCGTGCTGTTACATTTCCTTGTTGGTACCCTACCTGGCCACCCATCTCGAAATGTATACCTTCACTATGATAATACCATAGTTCCATAAAAGGCGATATTTGCTTCTTTCTATTGCCATTGGCTGTCACTCACACTATCTCACTCATTCCTTATATTAATTGATTGCATATTCATAAGCATGAATACAATTGATTATACGGAGCAATACAGGTTTAAGCAAGCATCTAACATCATTGGGGAGCTTCCGCTGCTTGTGGCTTTGTAACAGCATAACAGGAAACTGCGCAGACTGCACTTGAAAGAGCAAATGGGGGTGGGGCTGCATCCAGCTACAGGGAGCACAGTCCAACGTGCTGTGTCAGGAGGTGATCAGGCTCTGGCAGTTTTGTGTCAGGGAAAAAAGTTAGATCCAGAATCATCTGGTGGATCCCTTAGCAGAAATTTCTCCTTGAGTCAGGAATAGTACCTGAAGCCCAGAATCATGCAGTCCAGTTTTTTGCAGTTTGGGGAATCTGAACAATCTACCTGTTTGCCATGAGAGACAGCAAGAAATGCTAGCTGTTTTGCTCCCAGAGGAGTCTGTTTGGGCTTCTTTACTGATGCTTTTCACCTGAGTTGGGAATTAGCACTCCTGTGCCAATTCTGATAATCCTATAGGCCATTCTCATGCTGAAATTGGGCGGTGCCAAGCTCATTCTCATTGCTCCATCATGGCCAAGAAAATATTCGTTCTCCAACCTCCTCACCTTATTGGTTCAGTGTCCCATCTCCCTTCCTCTTCATCTTGATCTCCTGACTCATCATTAAGGTCAGATTTTGTGTCCAGCTCTCAGCGGTCTTACATCTCACAGCAAGGATGCTGCATGGTTAGATTAGGAGGAGGAACAATGTTCAGAGGCAGTCCAGTAAGTCCTACTCAGTAGTAGGAAGTCCTCCACCAGAGTGACCTATTCAGCCAAGTGGAAGTGGTTCTTGATATGGTCATTATCCTGGAGAATTCATATGAAGCTGGCTTGTATCCAGGATATCTTGGAGTAGCTGTTACACTTTCAGCCTTCTCATCTTGCACTTAGTTTACTGAGAGTCCACCTGGCAGTGATTTCAGCATTTCATCCACTCATCCATGGGAAATCTTTTCAAACCTCATGGCAGTGAGGTTCTTGGAATTAGTCACTTGTCTCCACCCACCAGTTAAAGAGCTGATTCCTTTGTGAGCCTTAATACTGTCTTAGCAGCTCCGTTCGAGCCTCTGGCAACTTCTTCTTTCTCACTTCTGTGTCAGAAAACTGCCTTTCTTGTAATGATAACATCCACAAGGAGGGTGGGTGAGTTGCAGGTTTGATGGCAGAACCCCCTTACACACAATTTTCTAAAGATAAGTAACCATGTGGCTGCACCCTAAGTCTTTATCCAAAGTGGTTTCCCAGTTACACTTGAACGGAGCTATATGTTTATCAGTGTTATTCCTTAAGCCTTATTCAACTCCAGAAGAATATCATCCTCACAGACTAGATGTCAGGCAATGTTTAGCTTTTTATCTAGATGGGACCAAACCTTCCTGCTCCTCATCTCGTTTGTTAGTTTCATCTGCAGACTGAGTGGAGGGTCAAGCGATTTCTTCATAGATGATCTCCAGGTTGATAACTTCCTATATCATGAGAGCATACAAAGTAGCACAAAATGTGCAAGTTCATTCCATGAGAGCCCAGGAATGTCAAGAGTATTTCTAAATGATTGATGTTCCTATATCAGTCACTTGCAGGGCTGCCTCTTGGTCCTCTGTGCATACTTTTACAAACCACTATGCTATTACTGCTGCGTCCAGATCAGATGCAAACTGTGGGAAGGGAACCCCGAATTCCTTGTTTAAATAGACTCCCAACTCCACCTCCTACAGTACTGCTGGTGAATCATCTATGCTGTGTAAAATGGTGCCCCATTCTACGTCACCAGTTGCAAATTTTAAAATTTGACAGACAAAAATCAGTGGAGTGGAAGTTTTACTTGTGTGTGACTGTTTGTTTTATATAAAATGCCTATTTGCATATATATACACACTGTCCAACAGTGTTCTATAAGGTTGTAATTTGTGTGTTTCTAGTCGCAACACAAACCAGAAGGCAAACTTCAGTGATTTGCTGTATTTTAATAGAGCAACAAGCTAAATATCTACAGCAGTATACAACAATTCACTGCAGTTTAGTACTACTCTTCTGTTGATACACACGAGACTAAATTTGATGTTTTTATTCTGTAGTCAACATTTTAATTTAAATTCTAGTTCTTCAGATAAAAAAGGCAAATCTGTGCCATTGAAGGCTTTTTAAAAAAAAATTTGAGTCGCAATTGAAACTTGTATTAAAATATCTGAACCTAAGCTTAGATTGTAGAATCAGAGATGGAAATATATCTATTATATAGATCATCCTGTCAATCACTCTGTCAGTGTAAGATTGTTGTCTACATTATTTTTGTATACTGTAATGATAGATATATTGTATTATTACAGGACATGACATTACACTGTTCAACAAAAGTCTGTAAGACAGTAATTTATAAAATTGTGTGAATTTCCCATAGATTATAGGCCAGATCCTTAGTTTGTGTATGCCAGCATAGTTCCACTGACCTTGGTGGAGTTACACCAGTTTACCTCAGCTGAGAATCTGGCCCAATATAGCTATACAGTAGTATGCAATAAGATATGTAATAATATCAATTCTTTTAAAAAATATATATATATTTCAGTGAACTCTCTAGTTCTCATATGTTAGAATTGGGTAGCACTAAGTGGAGGTAGGTATTGTGTCAGCAAGCACTGTGCAATCTTTTTGCACACAGAGGGACTATTTCATCTTCTGCTTGATGTATAATACCTCTGGCATCCAAGTGACAGGTGACCAGTAAACTGAGATTGCCACTTGTAGCATGTTTTTGTGATGTAGGCAAAGTATCAAACTCCAGTGTTTTCTGATGGTTTAAGAGAGATTCACTCACTGCAGAAAGCTCAGACAAGCCTTGCATTCATTCCACTCCGGCCCTTAACGATGGGCTTATGTCAGGGTTAAGTGGTGCGCAGGACACAGAAATGTCATCCATTGTTGTGTGTAGTACATTTACCCCACTGTGCCCAGACCACATAGGATATGAGTCTGTAACAGCTTCCAGCTGTGGGAATTATTCCTGTAGCTAGAGGTATTGAGGCTTATGTTTTCAGCTGTGGATGTCCCAATTCAATGCCTGGTCATTATAAAAGCCCTTTGTACACGTGGTGAATTTCATCCTTGGTGCCTAAAGGCTCTGTTCTGAAAATTGACATTTTACTATCCATGACATGAAGCTTACAATATTTTCATGTTATTATATAAAGTCAGATAGGACTAGTTCACCCACTCCCGTAGGAGAAGCTGGGGGAAGGGAAACTTTGTAAAGTTACTCTTGCATGATTTCTACCACTGTTCTCTCAGGTGGTGGGGTTTGCCTAGGCATCAAATAGGCAGGGAGTTTGACCCCCATAAGGCCTCCAGTGTCACAGCTTCACTGCCTGATATCCCACTTCTACAAGGACATTTCTGTTGCACAGAGGGGTTCTGCACAAAAAAGTAGGGCCTGAAGCTGGATTATATCTTTAACAGACTGGTTAGTGTCAGGAGAGAGGACAGTGTGTGTAACAGCCATTCCACCCAAGGATCCCCGACCTCTTGGCATCTAGAAATGGAGCATAGTGCTACAGAGCAGGCTGAACTTCCCCCTAATCCCCAAAGGTTGTGGGAGATCTACATGCACACCGGCTTCTTTCCATGCATAGATTTATGTGAGACAACCTAGCTTACAGAAACTGTTCTGCAAAAGTTACCAGTTGCGTAATCCTTGTAATAATTAAAATACCTTCTCAGTGTTGTCTTCAGGATGTAAGAGGTTGTTTGTATTTGAGCAGTCATGATGTAGAACAAAATGAATCCACTCTTTTAGGAAGCAGCTGGAAAGAAAGTGTTAAGTCAATATGCTAGATATATTTTAAAATACAATCCAGAAATAATCAATACAACCTGATAGGGAATGAAGGGGAAAGCAGAACTACAGGCATAAGCCAATATAGGAAGTGGTTGATCATGAGATAGAGATATTGTTGTGGTTGTCTTTTTGTCCAGGGTAACCAACAATTTCGAAGAATTGGGATTTTGTGAAGTAAGACTATTAATTATTTGTGTATTTGAACTTCCTCGGTCTATTTTCTAGGCTCATATGGCCTTGTTGTATGCCACCAAAGTACATCCAGCTTTTAGAAAGGCATGGCCTTCTGAAATGGAAGATTGGTTAGGAATATTCCTTCTCTATCTGTTAATGTTATAAATAAAAATGTCTAAATAAAATGAGAGGTGACTGACAAAGTTCCTATCTGTTCCACTTTCTGCAAACCTAGAATTGGACTGGTCTATGCTATAGCTTAAGTCGATGTAACTTATGTTGTTCAGGGGTGTGAAAAAGACACCCCCTTGAGCGACGCAAGTTACATCGACTTAAATGCTGTTGACGCTGGCGCTATGTCAGCAGGAGATGCTTTCCCATAGATATAGCTTCCACCTCTTGCTCTCCTGTTGGCATTGGTGCAGCTGTGCTGCTGTAGCACTGTAATGTAGACTTGCCCTTTGATTGAGGGTAGGCAAAAAATAGCATCACCTACCTACTAGTAAGTATGCCCAAGAGCCTGGTCCATTAAAGTATGAATCTACCCATTAAAGTGTGGATGTCAGAGCTGTACACACCACTTCAGGGTATCAAGGCTGGAATGGGCCAAAGCCTAGTCTCACTGAAATCCGTAGAAATTTTGCAGCTTACTTCAATGGGACCAGAATTTGGCTCTAAATTAAAAAGACCAGGACGCAAGTAGGTGCATGTAACATTATCCAGTGAAAATGAAAGGCCCATGTTTCAAGTTGGAATGTGTATACTAAAAAAAACAAATACAATCCAGTGTGAGAATAACAAGCTCTCCCTACCATTACGTGCTTGAATTTAAAATATATATTTATATACTTTAAAAGATACTTTACATAGGAAAAAGTGAACTATTGATGTTTTCATTGAACATATGATGCAGAGTCCATAATATATTGAATTTTGCTGGGACAATTCTACAGTTATTCTGTGAATAAGAACATTTTCACTAGGGAAAGTTTATTGTGCATGGCTTTTCCTGCTGCAATCATCTTAGTTGTTAGTAGCTGAAATTGGAAAATTGATTTGAGCATAATTGTCCATTTAAAACTTTCAAATTTCTTGAAAGTCTAACTACTGCCAGGCATATCCTGGTGTGAATATCTTATGGTAGTTAATTGTCAGGGTAATGCCTTATATATAGTTCCTGATGACTACATTTTGTATTTGTTGCAATATTTCAAACCATCTCAGCACTGCAAACGTTTTGCCCCCAACTTATTTATTGCCTCTTCAGTAAATACTAATAAAATGATTCCTTTATTTTGTTTCCATTATAAATATAAAGATTAGTATGTGATCATTATGAATTTCTTTGTGCTGAATATCAAACCAGCCTCATTGTAAGCAATTAAACACATCATTAAAGAATGTGTGCAAGATAAAAGCACTAGTTTACTTGACTGGATGAATCCGAAACTCTCATTAATTTCTGCTAGTTTTACTATATTAGACATTTGTACTTTTTTCCTCCTGATGAAAGTCTAGTTGGTCAAATCACATCAAAAGTGCTTTTGTAATATTTTAATAGAAAATAGTATGGAATAAAATCTCATTTAAAAACAAACGGATTTAGTTTCAGCTCCTGAGCTGCTGTAAACTAACCCCAGATTCAGTGTTTTAAAAAAGATTGAGACATTTGCTTGGCTGGTGTGAAGCAGCTTCATGAACGTGGCTGATTTACACCAGTTGAATACCTGGCTCTAGAACTCTCATAAACATATTTCTTGTGATACTGGAAAGTTTTAGGATGTGATTTTGATTGTTAACCACCTCATTAAACTTCATGGGCTTAATCCTGTTGTTTTGATTTGTTCTGGATATAAAGTCCCCATTCATTTTTAATAAGCATTTTGTCCAGGTCAGGGTTGCAGAATTGGGCCCAACACATGGACTTGCAAATTTTCAATAGTTGAAAATAGGTTTCTTTCTACATAAACTCTTAAGATGGGTAGACCACTCGTATCCATAACAGTACTGGTTCTTATGAAATAATGACTGGTATTAGTATCTCTTTAATGATGAGCTGTGTTCAGCCATTCAGCCCGGTTTCACCATTGCTAATGTCCTCCCAATCGGATATGCTCATTCTCTTCTGTAATTAAGGGTGGGCTGGAAGGAGCTGCATTTGAGAGACTGCTAAAATTGTAGACATTTCTAAATGTGTGCATCTTAATAAGGTGATGAGCACTGGCTGGCACAGCAGAGATCTTAGTTTGGTAACTAGCATTCTTGTTTCAAAAGGCTGGGATTTTGGTGGTAATATGGGCCACATTGTGAAGCTCTTACACTTATAGGTGAATAGTTACTCACATGAGTAGTTCCATTGACTCTAATGAAACTATTTCTACAACGAACTGCTTGTCCATATGGGACCCCAAAATTGGCCTGATGAGGTTAGAACTTACATCTAGGGTATGGTTCCCTATTTATTGTGCCTGAATATTTTTTTGCAGATGAAAATGTGTAGATGCAGCAGGTAAGCGGCTAGTGCCCAGATCTCATGTCAAGGTAGATTTTATTAGTTTCTAGTTTATAATACATCCATTGGCTTCACGGTTTGAATTTACATAATAATGAAAGTTTCAGCATATTGTTATAGGTCAAATAAAGAAAACATTTAATCTTCCTGCATTCATCTCTGCATTTTCAAAGCATGTGATGGTCTGCAGAGACTGAAGAAGATTTAAGGCTATCAAAAATGAGCAAAGTATTTTAAGAGAGATTTTAATTCTACCAGTGGTTGCTAATAATTTTTGTTCCTTCTGTAAAGGCTAGAGCAGAATTGGGTCACTGTACATAACACAATTTAGCTAAAGAAGAGATGTGTACATGGGATCCAAAACATAGGATTACCCCATATGTGACAACTATGTTATATTCTGAAACTTCCTCTGAGGTATCGGATGCTGGCCACTGTGAGAGCATCATACTGGATTAGATGGCCCATGGGTCTAATCCAGTATGGCAGTTCCTATGCTCCCAACAGGTGCATGAAAATGGATAGAGCTACAAGATTATTATATATCTCCTTTAAATATAGAAGTACTGGGCTGCACAGCATGTGACTTACTACTGTAGTGCAATGAAGTTACTGGGAATCTTTCCATTTACCTTCTGTGGGCTTTGGATCAGCCCCATGATGCCACCGTGGAAACCAGGAGTAAATTTCTTAACTGCAGTAGGGTCTATATCGGAATTGAAATCAAAGCATCCCCATAGCATCAAAAACAATCCCCTCTCGGTCCCCTTGGAATAAAAAACAGTGGTTATCAGGGAGGATAGTTTGTATTATAGCAACTCCCTGTTATTTATATTACAGTAGTACCTGAGCACAAGCTGCACCAACACATAATCCCACAGAGTTCACAATACAAATATACAAGACAGAGAAAGAGGGAAAGATGAGACAACAGTGAAGTGACTTGGTCAAGGTGTCACAAACTAGTGGTAGAACTGAGAATAGAAATCACTTAACCAAACCCCCTAGTCTAGCATGTTGCTGCCTTGTGGGGCAGCCTGCAAAAGTTGCTAAGTAACTATTATTTCATGCTCTTTTTATAGATGGAGACACTAAAGCACAGACAAATTAAGTGATCTATTCTTGGTCTTGCACCAAGCTGGTAACTGGAATTCCATAGGCCATAGAAAGTTTTTCACTTGGTGAATGTTGTCTTCACCCACCTGTGAAGTTGAAATAGTGTTCCAAACTTTCATTCCATAGCCATGTTAAAAAAAAAAAAACCACACACACACAACAACAAAGAAAAGAAAATCAAGATTGTTTGATTTGAAACAGACTTACACAGAAAGAGATAGGTATGTGGTGCATTTTTTACTTCACTTGAAATTTAGTTTAATTTGGAACAAGTAGGAGAAAGTGAAACCATATAATGGTGTGGTAATAATACACAAATGGATAGATAAGAAAGCCACTTTAGGCAGCTTGGTTGGTCAGAAACATTAACTAAAAGATTCTGCTATTAAAATTCTATGTATATAATTGTAGTATTGAAATTCTGTTTTAATTTGAACATTAGTACCAAAACTGAATACAATGAGGATTGCAATCAAAACTCTGTTACAGAATCTGTAGGGAGTTGGAGCCTTGAGGTACAAGGCAGATAACAATTAGAGGAAGCCTCCTTGATTGACAGCCACAATAATTTCTTGTTTCTCTGGAAGTTGAAAAAGGTTTAAATAACTTTATGAATTTAATAACTGGCCTGATGTTTCAGTAATGACTGCTAGTATTTTGTGTGAAGAACACTTCAATTTTAATTAATATTAAGGTTTCTAGAGTAGTCATCAAAAGGATTTAATAAGTCAAATGAAGAATGCTCAGTAAAATCAAATAGTGTGTACTGTACATAAATGGCTTTTACACATTTTCTTATGGTGTTATAAAATGGTAAGAGCTTTTAAGAAAGTAAAAATATTACAGCAAGCCAAATAAAACACCAGCTTGTAGAATGATATTGAATTACTAGCTTATACCTTTTCAAAATACCAACATTTTGTGAATACACACTGGTTCTGTCACTCTGGTTATTGCACCATAGAATTTTCTTAATGTAGCAAGTCTAAGACCAAACTGGCCTCTGGGGCTATGTGTCTAAACAGCTGATGAGTAATTACTGGGAACCTTTGAGGCATAGGCAAGGAAAGGAGTAGGCTATTAGGAGCACTTGTATTTGAGTTATGAGGTAAAGCAGATTGTTAGTTATTTTTGCTGTAGGGAAGAACTAAAGTACATCTTATTTCATTTAAAGGATAAAAGAAAACGAAGCTCTTGTACTTTCAGTTTTCTTTGCATTTTTGCCACGTCTATAGCATTTTCAAGTTCTTGTGCCTCAAAGAGCTAACACTGTTTTACACAAAACCATAACCTTGTGCAGAACACCCATTTGTATCCACAGCCATGTTGTAAGGCACCAGGAGTGGCATACAAGAGAGTAGTTGACAGTTAATGGGGTTGTCCCATCTGGGGTTCTCTCTGCTATAGGCACTCTCCCCTCACTTGTGTCAGGCTAGCATCTTTTAGACCACCACCACCGATGGCTACATTGAGCATAGAGGTAGTTTCTCAATTCCACAGCAGCTGGAAGATGGGGGTCATATCTATCCTGGAGAATGGACAACAGCTTAAATATCAGCTGCTACTGAAGGGAGTTGGTCTGCAGCGGCAACCCCATATTTTCAAACAAGAATGAATAATTGCATGGTGCTTCAGCCAGCAACTGTATTTGGGGCCCTGGCTAAGACCTTGATAGTCTACAGTCTTTGGACCACGCATGGAAACCAGATGTAGCAGTATCCAAAAATGAAAACTGATCATTTGTTTTTAGGTTTCCTCCCCTAGGGGTTACATAATCTCTGTTGTAAAGTTATGGCCTTGCCAGCCACTTTAAATAGATGTATTTTCTTTGTTTATGTGCTTTATATTAATGTTCTTGTTGCAGTTACTTTATTCCTATTTTTCTCTATTTTTATAGAGTACAAAGCTATGACTCAATTTTATTCAGAAAGATGTTAAGAAAAAGCGTCAAAAGGTTGTATTGGCATTGTTATTTAGGTAATTGAAGGTTGCACCTGACAAATGAAATAAATTAATCAATCCTCCAAATGCATCTTCAGGGCCTTCTGACATATTAAAATATTTTCTTGAACAAATTAGAGGGATGTAAGTAGATATGATTTAAATATGACTGACAGGCATTGTAGAGAAATGAACTGATTCACAACACTATTTTTTAAAAAATCTCTAAAAAGTGTCATGTGCTTATTTATCCAACACTGTCCATCCCTATCCCATGCCCTCTTCTTTACCCTCATTTGTTATGTCATGCCTAAAGTCTATATTGTAAACTCCTAAGGACAGGAGCCTGTCAAATTATCTATCACATAAAATACTGAACACCTTTTTAGGTGCAGCACAAATAATGATACAAATTCTCTGCTGCTGTAATGCTATTGGCTTCAGTGGAATTACATCATCAGAGGATTTGGTCCTAGAATGGATTGGCTCTGAAATGTCAATGCTGCACCACAACTCAATTATTTTACACATTATTAATCCTCTTGCATTTTAACAGAATAACTACAGGCTTCTATAAAAAGGGCTATTGGTGACATCTCAGTATGGAAATGTCCTTATTAAGCATTCTTAACAATATATTGACTTCTGAGGAAACAGGTCAGTAGGTAATACTGAATTTATGAAAAACAGCTAGTTAGTCTTCAAAAAAGCCCAAAGTGCAGAACGTATGTAATCCTGATTACTTTGCCATGTTGCAGAGGTTTTCTTAGATTTGATGATGACATCTTTGATTGGAAAAACTATTTACAATTCATGTATTAACAGATAATTTGTAATATTCTAGATATTTACCTTGCTTTTCATATCCATTGCCTGAAAGTCTGTCATTGAAAGAAGGAATGTTATCCTGCTTCAGGATGCAAACTCAATACAAATACATGTTAATATAAATATCTGGTATTTTCTCATAGTGAATTATCAGTTTGATTCTTCTTAAATATGTATGACTGTGACCATTCATCCATCAGCTTTCTCTAAGTTTTTTCACCTTTCTTACTCTAGTAATGGTACAGTTCTAGGGCCAAGAGTATCACAAATGGATGCCTAAAACTAGGGCACCAATCCTGCAATGAGTTCGCTCCCAGTGGATCTGTGCATCCATGTGGAGCCCTACTTGCATTGTGGAATCAAGACCTAAGCAAGTGGCTTGACTTTTCCAAAGTGCTGAGCCACCCAAAAGGGAGCTGCTGGGTATTGCACACTTTTGAAACACTTATTTATGTAACTAAATATGAATTTTGAAGCATACATTTAGGCATCTTTATTTTTAATCTTGGCCTAAATCTCATTGACAGCCTCCTGAAATGATTCCTGCAGAGTTTGGAAATTATTCAGAGCACAATATTTTTATGTTCAAAATACAGGTAAACCTGGACTTTCAAAGCCCCAAATCTGAAATTCCTATCCAAATTCACATTTTTGCCTAAGATCCAATTTCACAATGTTACATATGTCACTAAAAGCTTCATAAAATCAGGCTTTACTTGTATACATTATAGGACCAACTATCAGATGTTGTGAACATTTGTAAATATTGATGTTAATGTTACTGCAGTACAATAACACAATTAGAATGTATTTCTCAACTTATTATCATATACGTATATTCGTTACCGTGGCCCTTTTGTGGTTAAGTATCACATTTGTTATTTCTGTCCTAAATGGTTATTTCAGTTCTTTCTGAGTTCCAAGTTGTGGTGTACCTGTTACCTTTAAAAGGTATGAACTTAGGAAAGCCCCTATGCCAACCTGCTTTAATGCATTCTCAGTGTTAAAGGTCACAGCCATATATCAATCTTATGCTTTAACTCATCACCATCTATCTAGGTGAAAAGTCCCAAACATATATATGCTAACCTTGCCTAAGCTCAACATAGAGGATGCAGGTCCCTTGTGTTACAGCCAAAATATACTCTAATATAAACCTATTATAATAAAACAAATAATCAAACCCATAAGAAAATAAGAAACTTATAAGAAAAGATATATAGACAAGCAAGCAGGCTATCCTTAGATGTATCTCATGTACCTGTGATGGACATCAGTTCATTGCCAGGACACTTCTTTGGTTGACTAATGTACCTGTGGTCAGAACTTTCCCTTAAACTCTCTTTTCAGCTCCACAAATACTTGGGGTTTTCCGTTTGGCCGTTTATCTGTGCAAAGTTTATCTGTTCAAAGTTCATAGGCCTCAAGCCTTATGCTAACTTCCTGAAGCTAATGTCTTACAGGACACAGGCCTGTAGGATTCTTGCATTACTGCTGATATAATGCCAAGAAGTAAAAATAATAAAGGCAAAGTAGCCCACTGGCTACAGGCCTCTAGCCACTACCCTCATAAAAATAATTCATAATAATACTATAGTGACCTTCCATACTCAAATATACACTTTCTGCAACCTCATGATCATGTTTATTTGTGGTATATTCCATTTTTAACCTAGACACGCAGTAGATAATTCTGTTTTTCCTGGAGAAAGAGGGGAAAACCACATTTTTTTTTCGAGGGGGAAAAAATGAACAGCCCACTCCCAAATATTCAGAAACCATATCTTGTTATGCATAAGAATACTCTTTATTTTCTGTTATCCTGTTAAATACATTACGCTTAAAATTTCTTATTTTCAGTGTGTAAATTGTGGCAATTACACGTACAATGTGTACAAAGGTAACATAAATAATTTTACAGGTTGATTCAGTGCCAGTAAAAGACTCCAGTATTGCTTCTCCTTAAAGGACAGCAAATGGAGTTCTCCCCTATCACCATCTCCCTACAGGCGAAAGCTTGTGTAGTGTAATATTTGCAAAAATCCAATAAATGAATCATGCCTTTTACCTTAGCCACACTGACTTTAATTGGATCACAACAAGAAAATAAAAGTACAAAATTATTACATTAGTGTTGTGAAATGTCCTTGTAGACAAGCTATAACTTCACTCTTTAAGTTCAGTTTCTGTTCCAACTCCAGCTGCAGTTGCTTCTAACTGATAAGCCTTTTGAATTGTGCTGCACAATTTCCAGATCTGAAAGGTACAGTACATTGCCCACAGTTGTTAAAGTTCCATACACCATACTGTAAATAGAAAACTTGTTCTTGCTGCCTGGTCTGAAAATCTAAGAAGAATAGATTGATATTCAGAGATATTTTCAGGGTCCATTTTTGGGTGGTTGGTTGGGTACACAAAAATGTCATCTGGAATTTACATATGATTGTCACCTGTACAATAGTGTAGCTAATGAAGTCTGTGCAAGTGTCAAGGCAGATAAAGCACTTCCTGAGTCTGCAGCTTATTGGAAATACTTTATCATATAACTCTCTCTACCTGTGACAAATGAAGTCAAATCCCAGACTGAATTTGTGCCTTCCAGAAAATAGACAATGTTACTGCTGCCTATTGTGCTAGGCTCTACTCAAAGGTGCATGTCATATCATTTGAACTGTTAACCACATGAGACTAAGCCAATATCACAATATGTATTCCATATAATGTCACAGGTTAATGCTTTTTCTACATTGAGAAGCTTGGGGACTCTATAAAGGCCCTTTACAATTTATTTTCCCAAAATAGTTCCTTTAATATTTTATTCTACAAAATGATTTACAAAGAGAAGACAGTGTTGCAATGGAAAACAGGAGTTGGTGGTTTTGTTTTCACAAAGTCCTTTGTTTTATCCATTCTCCTTATTTATCTCCATAAAAGCTAGTAATGGGGAAGACCTGTTAGGTCATTCTGCCTAGCACTGAACACCTCCAGCAAAGTCCTTGAAAACTTTCAATTCCCATTGAAATTTGTGCTTTCTGGAGCTGCTCAGCATCTGGCAGATTGAGGCCTTTAATCCATCCCCAGAAAGGTATGGGATTCTTTCCTGCCGTATATTCCTGTAGTACTTCAGTATTGTTAAAGCATCTCTGTGGATTTTCCAGTGGCATGTTGCAGTCAGTATGTGCTTAACCAGAGGGGAAGGGAGCGGGAAGGAATACCCTAAGACAGTCTCCTTTTTTTATCTTTGGAATGTAGTTAAGGAACTGTATGCTTTGTTTCCTATGTGGACAGGGCCAAACTGTGTTAAGACCGTGTTTGTAACTCATGTTTGAAGCCCAGCACGGATAGGGTCTTGGAGTCTTCCCAGCTTCAGATGGTCAAATCCACAGTGTGAATTCACATGTAGGCATTCATTTCAAGGCCATGTAACAAACTTTAACTTCTCTTTGAAAGAAAGGCATTTGTGGAAGATACAAAATGAAACCTTTCAGATGGTGTCTGTTTACTCACACAAGCCGCTCCATCCTGGGGGGTCTGATTACAGAGAAAGATGCTGCCTCTTCTGTACTGTCTCACCTTCTAAAATCAACTTCTTATGCACAAAACAGTATTGTATGGGCAATTGTTGGAAGATTTATTGTTATGCAGCGCTTATTTGAACAGTAGTTAACTAGGACCAGAAAATTGCTTGTTTTTTATTATTGCATCCAAACCTGGGATATGTTTTACTAATTCCATAGCGATGTATAGTACTGAGAGAGAGAGAGAGAGAGAGAGAGATTCAGTTATGATGTATCAGGAACTTAAGCTTTTAGTGTTGGAAATAATGTTCTTTATCAGATAAATGAACTATTTAACTATATTTTTTCATATCAACTAATATAATACATTAGTTTTTAACTATAGTCATATCCCTTTGTTCTCTCAATTACATCTGTTTGCTAGTAATAGCATGTGACTCAAGAAGCAGTTTGAAATAACTTTAATGCTTCCCTGATGATTTATGTTCTACCTTTTCCCCCAATGCTAAAATGAGGAAGAGATTAAGTTTGAAAACAGTATTCTAATTTTGAAAATAATAAAAGTCAGATTTTCTTTCAAACACTTTGGGATCTGTGTAAAATAAAGCATGGGGGGAAGTTTTTGGATTGTTTGGTTATTTTGTATCAGCAATAAACTTGCTCACATGGAGTACCATGTGTAGTGTGATTGAGGTCCATGGGACTACCTGTGGAATGAGGGCATTAGTAAATGTGAGTAAAGGTATCACAATCACACCCTTAACTTGGGTTTAATTGTGGCTTTGCCACAAGCCCTGAGCCAGGAACCCCACATTGTTGCTCTGTCCCTGGAACATACCAGGAAGCACCTCATAAGATGGAACATGATTTGGTCCATAGCTTGTGTTAGTCAGACACTTGTCATATAAATTACAGAAGGAACAAGGAAACACCCTTAGTTTTATTGTCATAGCACCTGGAAAAGTGACTGTAACCTCAGAATTGTGCATACTCAAATAGGCAGGAAAACAGTGTGTTCATTTTCTTGAAGCAGTGCTTTGATTTATGGAAAACTATTCTGTTTCTTGGGGGGACAATTAATACCAGTAGTTTGTTAACTGTTTGTTTGCCTGGCATTTGCAGAAGGATACTCATCCAGTGACCAGTATATTTGCCCTCTACCAGACTCCTGTACCCCACTGGTCTGGGTCTGTCACATATCCCTCCCCCCTGCTCAACGCCAAGGGGTTGGGCAGCTTGGGACGCCAGACAGTGCACACGTGACAAGCCATCGGCGTTGCCATGACGGCTCCCTGCTCTGTGTTGCACACGGAACTGGAAAGGTTGGAGGGATAAGAACCATCTGGTTCTTAACACCCTTGTGTTCTTCTCCTTGTTCCACTGCATCCATTAAAGAGGGGTATGGTCGGTCACAAGGACAAATCTGCGCCTGAGCAGGTAGTAGCGCAATGTTTCCATGGCCCATTTTACAGCGAGGCATTCTCTCTCCACCACTGCATATTTTTGTTCCCTTGGAAGGAGTTTCCGACTGAGGTATAGAATTGGGTGTTCCTCCTCCCCGACCATCTGTGATAGAACGGCCCCCAACCCTACTTCCGATGCATCCGTCTGCAGGATAAACTCCTTGGTGAAATCAGGGGCTATCAGTACGGGGTTACTGCAGAGGGCAGTCCATAGGTCTGTGAATGCTTCCTCTGCTGCGTCAGATCATCTCATCAGATCAGGTCCACGGGCTTTCACTAGGTCTGTCAGGGGGCTTGCCCTTGTGGCAAAGTGGGGGATAAATCGTCAGTAATACCCCACCACACCTAGGAACGCCCGGACTTGTTTCTTGCGACTTGGTCGGGGCCAATTTTGGATGGCCTCTAACTTAACATAAGAACATAAGAACATAAGAAAGGCCGTACTGGGTCAGACCAAAGGTCCATCTAGCCCAGTATCTGTCTACCGACAGTGGCCAATGCCAGGTGCCCCACAGGGAGTGAACCTAACAGGCAATGATCAAGTGATCTCTCTCCTGCCATCCATCTCCATCCTCTGACGAACAGAGGCTAGGGACACCATTCTTACCCATCCTGGCTTATAGCCATTTATGGACTTAGCCACCATGAATTTATCCAGTCCCCTTTTAAACATTGTTATAGTCCTAGCCTTCACAACCTCCTCAGGTAAGGAGTTCCACAAGTTGACTGTGCGCTGCGTGAAGAAGAACTTCCTTTTATTTGTTTTAAACCTGCTGCCTATTAATTTCATTTGGTGACCCCTAGTTCTTGTATTATGGGAATAAGTAAATAACTTTTCCTTATCCACTTTCTCAACATCACTCATGATTTTATATACCTCTATCATGTCCCCCCTTAGTCTTCTCTTTTCCAAACTGAAGAGTCCTAGCCTTTTTAATCTTTCCTCATATGGGACCCTCTCTAAACCCTTAATCATTTTAGTTGCTCTTTTCTGAACCTTTTCTAGTGCTAGAATATCTTTTTTGAGGTGAGGAGACCACATCTGTACACAGTATTCGAGATGTGGGCGTACCATGGATTTATATAAGGGCAATAATATATTCTCAGTCTTATTCTCTATCCCCTTTTTAATGATTCCTAACATCCTGTTTGCTTTTTTGACCGCCTCTGCACACTGCGTGGACATCTTTAGAGAACTATCCACGATGACGCCAAGATCTTTTTCCTGACTCGTGTAACTTGTTCACTTGGGGTTTTACCAGACCTTTCCCCACAATGTAGCCAAGATATTTGGCCTCTGTAAACCCTACAGCACACTTGGCAGGGTTTGCTGTAAGGCCAGCTCGCCTGAAGGTATCGAGGACTGCCTCCACCTTCTCCAGGTGGGTTTCCCAGTCTGGGGTATGAATGACCACATCGTCCAAGTAGGCAGCAGCATAACTGTTATGCGGGCGTAATAGCTTGTCCATGAGGTGCTGGAAGGTAGCTGGGGCCCCATGTAGTCTAAAAGGGAGGACAGTATATTGAAAAAGACCCTCTGGTGTAGAGAACACAGTCTTTTCCTTTGCGTCTTCTGCAAGGGGAATCTGCCAGTACCCCTTTGTCAAGTCTAGGGTAGTCAAGTACCGGGCATTACCCAGACGGTCCACTAGCTCATCTATGCGAGGTATGGGGTACGCGTCAAACTGGGATACTTCGTTTAGTCGCCGGAAGTCGTTGCAAAATCTTGTGGTGCCATCAGGTTTGGGCACCAGCACGATTGGGCTGGACCACTGACTGTGGGATTCTTCGATGATCCCCAACTCCAGCATTTTTTTTACTTCTGCTTTTATTTCCTCCCTTTTTGCCGCTGACACCCGATAGGGCCTCATTGTTACTCTGGCCCCAGGGTTCGTGACGATGTGGTGATATGTCTCGGTTGTTCGACCCGGTTTTGTCGAGAACACATCTTGGTTCCGGAAGATCATCTCAGACACCTCATTCTTCTGGTCTGGTGTTAAATCGGGAGACACTCTCACCTGTTTGGAAGGCTTGTTTTCCTGGGTTAGGTCCTTTTGGACCATTGTGCATGTCTCTTGTGCATGCCAGGGTTTCAGAAGGTTAATGTGGTAAATCTGTTCTTGTTTTCTGCGTCCTGGCTGCCACGCCTTGTAGGTTACTTCCCCCACGGGTTCAACCACCTCAGAGGGCCCCTGCCATTGGGCCAGAAGCTTGCTTTCTGCCGTGGGTACCAACACCATAACCCGATCCCCTGGTTGGAACTGTCGCACTTTTGCCTGGCGATTGTAATGGGTTCGCTGGGCCTCCTGTGCCTTCTCCAAATGTTCCCGTACAATAGGGGTAACCTGGGCTATCCGGTCTCGCATCTGCATTACATGCTCTATTATATTTCTCCCCTCATTGGGTTCCTCTTCCCAGATCTCTTTGGCGATATCTAGTATGCCACAGGGGTGACGCCCGTATAATAACTCGAAGGGGGAAAACCCAGTTGAGGCCTGAGGTACCTCCCGGATAGCGAACATAAGGTAGGGTAGTAGGGTGTCCCGACTTACCACCTTCCTTATCATAGCCTTGAGGGTTCGGTTAAACCTTTCTACCAACCCATCAGTCTCCGGATGGTAGACCGAAGTTCTCAGGGTATGTATATGGAGCAGTGTACAGAGGTCCTTCATTAGCTTCGACATAAATGGGGTTCCTTGGTCGGTTAATATCTCCTTCGGTAGCCCCATTTGGGCAAAGATCCCCACCAGCTCTTTGGCTATAGTTTTAGAGGCCGTGTTCCGCAGGGGGACGGCTTCTGGGTAGCGAGTAGCATAGTCCAAAACAATAAGTATATATTGGTGGCCCCGAGCCGTCTTCTCCAGGGGTCCCACTAGGTCCATGGCTATTCGCTTGAAGGGGACCTCTATGATGGGAAGGGGTACTAAAGGTGCCCTCAAGTGGGGATGGGGACTGTGCAGCTGACATTCCGGGCAGGAGGCACAGTACCTCCGCACTTCTTCATGTACTCCGGGCCAGAAGAACCGTCGTAGGACTTGTGCCAGGGTCTTCTCTACCCCCAAATGCCCCCCAAAAAGATGACTATGAGCAAGACTTAATACAGCGTTCTGGTGTTTTTGAGATACTAGGATCTGCTGTACCTTCTGCCCCTGTACTGGTGCAACCTGGTATAAGAGATCCTTCTTCATTATGAAGTAGGGTCCTGGTCCCTGGGTTTTCCCTTCCACGGGGACCCCATCTATTTCAGTCACCTCCTTCCTAATGTTGTCATACCTTGGGTCTTCTGCCTGGTCCCGTCCAAAATTTCCTCTCCCGGGGCTAATCTGCCCAAGTTCTAGGGGCCCAGTCTCTGTTGCCTCTACTGGTTCAGAAGCATTAGGTTGAGGGTCAGACTCAGGTGCTTCTCCCTCCTGCGTGGCCTCCTTTTCAGCTGCGCGGATCCGCCTACCTACAAGAGCGACCCTCTGGCTTTGGGTCAGTATTCGGGTTCCCAAGGCCTTAGCTGCCCTTCTTTCCCTTTTTGTCTTTCTACCCTGTCTGGGAGTGGAGAACAAATCTGGGGATATTTCAGAGAAGATTGGGGGTTGACAGTCTGCTGTGGATGCCTCACCAATTTTAGGGTCCCCATCTTTCTCCAATCCCGCTACTGGGAGTAAGTTTCCAAACCCTGGGAAGTCCCTCCCTATGAGCACCGGGCATGGGAGTTTAGGGACTACACCTGCTGCTACCTCAGTAGTGTTCCCTTGGATCTCGATTTTTACTGGGATGGCGGGGTAGTAACTAACTGTCCCATGGACACATGTTATCCCCGTACGTTTAGCCTGCAGCAGCTGACTACACTTCACGAGCTTCCCTGAGATAAGCGTGATAGCACTCCCTGAATCAACCAGTGCCGTGGTCCCTACCCCATTTAGTTTCACTGGTCTGGTATACATATGTGGGGTTAGTGAGACCCCCACAGGTGGATTAGGGAGCATGGATCTGCCCAGTTCCCCAGGTTACACTGCATAGGCTCCTCAGCATTGGGACACTGTGCAGCTATGTGTCCCCACTCCCCGCAGGCATAACATCTGTATGGAGCCCTAGGCGTTCCCCGGTCTCTTGGTTTGGGCAGTCTAACATCACGATCCCCTTCTCCCTCAGTGCTCTGACTCTTTGTGGCCTCTAATGGGCCTTCAGCCTCTCTCTTTTTCCACCTGGGTCCTCCTGGTGGCCCAGTCACCTGAACTTTAGGGCTTGGTGCTGCTAGTTTAACCCGGGGTGCCTCTTCCTTAACTGGTCGGGTCAGCTCCCTCGCTGTCCTTCGTCTCTCTACCAGGGCGACAACCTTGTCCTAGGTGGAGGGTTCGTTCTGGCTTACCCAGACACGAAGGTCTGGTGGTAGTCCCCTCATGTATCGGTCGATGACCAGAACCGCTAGTATCTCTTCCGGACTCCGGGACTCTGTTTGCAACCACTTTCGTGCGAGATGGATGAGGTCAGACAATTGGGACCGCGGGGTTTTGTCTTCCTGGTACCTCCAACCGTGATACTGCTGGGCCCGCACTGCTGTCGTTACCCGAGATCTGGCCAGGATCTCTGCTTTCAGCTGGGGGTAGTCTGCCGCAGCCTCTTCAGGCAGATCATGGTAGGCCTTCTGGGCCTCCCCACACAGGAATGGGGCAAGGATGCCAGACCACTGATCTCGAAGCCAGGCCTCCCGTAGGGCTGTCCTCTCAATGGCCAGAAGATATGCCTCTACATCATCCTCCCGTGTCATTTTCTGCAGCAAATGGCTGGCCCGTATGAGCCGCGTCCCATCATGGCCGCGATTCAGCTCTGTAAGGGACTTTACCTGGTTTACCAGTTCCCGCAACATAGCTCGGTCTTGAGCAGCCTGGTCCATCAGCAGATTAGTCTCTTGCTGCAGCCGCACTGCCTCCTGTTGGGCGGCTGCCTGGACACGGGTAGCCTCCTGCTGGGCCGCCATAGCATGTATCAGTGCCCGCACTACGTCATCCATTGTGGTGAAAAAAAATAAACCCTCTCCCTTTTTTTTTTGTTGTTGTTTTTTTTTAAATCACCTTCCTTCTTCTGCCGCGCTGGGCACCCCAAAATCTCACCCCTGACACCAGTGTGACAACGTTCCTCCTCTATCTTGGTGGGTCCTGCGCTTATTGGCGGATTTTCTTGCCTCAGAGATTCACCATGTGGGTTGGGGAACAGCCCAGAGACCTTCCCCTCTGGAAGAACCCACAGTCCAGGTCAATTGGGAGGTTTGGGGGGAACCCGGGCCGGAACCTCTACTCCGGGTTCCAGCCCAGCCCTGTGGACTGCAGCTGTCTATAGTGCCTCCTGTAACAGCTGCATGACAGCTACAACTCCCTGGGCTACTTCCCCATGGCCTCCTCCAAACACCTTCCTTATTCTCACCACAGGACCTTCCTCCTGGTGTCTGATAACGCTTGTGCTCCTCAGTCCTCCAGCAGCACACCCTCTCACTCTCAGCTCCTTGCGCCTCTTGCTCCCAGCTCCTCACACTCGCCCCACAAACTGAAGTGAGCTCCTTTTAAAACCCAGGTGCCCTGATTAGCCTGCCTTAATTGATTCTAGCAGCTTCTTCTTCATTGGCTCCAGGTGTCCTAATTAGCCTGCCTGCCTTAACTGGTTCTAGCAGGTTCCTGATTTCTCTAGTGCAGCCCCTGCTCTGGTCACTCAGGGAACAGAAAACTACTCATCCAGTGACCAGTATATTTGCCCTCTACCAGACTCCTGTACCCCACTGGTCTGGGTCTGTCAGAGTACATGGAGTCTGTGTGCAGCTTTCCAGTTATAACAGAATCTTGAAGGACCATGTCAGGGTCATTTTGTACCTGAACCTGAACGTCTGGGGTTTTACCTGCTCCAATGCCCATTGAAGCCATTGAAGGCCTTAGATTGGGCCTTTGGTAAAGTGTATGGCTCCTTAGTTGATCAAACTGCTATAGAATCATAGAATCATAGAATATTAGGGTTGGAAGAGACCTCAGGAGGTCATCTAGTCCAATCCCCTTCTCAAAGCAGGAGCAACACCAACTCAATTATCCCAGTCAAGCCGGGCCTTAAAAACCTCTAAGGATGGAGATTCAACCACCTCCCTAGGTAACCCATTCCAGTGTTTTACCACCTTCCTAGTGAAATAGTGTTTCCTAATATCCAATCTAGATCTCTCCCACTGCAACTTGAGACCATTGCTCCTTGTTCTGTCATCTGCCACCACTGAGAACAGCCTAGCTCCATCCTCTTTGGAACTCCCCTTCAGGTAGTTGAAGGCTGCTATCAAATCCCCCCTCACTCTTCTCTTCTGCAGACTAAATAGCCCCAGTCCTCTCAGTCTCTCTTTGTAAGTCATGTGCCCCAGCCCCCTGATCATTTTCGTTGCTCTCCGCTGTACTCTCTCCAATCCCTACTATAGTGGGGGGACCAAAACTGGACACAGTTCTCCAGGTGTGGCCTCACCAGTGCCGAATAGAGGGGAATAATCACTTCCCTCGATCTGCTGGCAATGCTCCTACTAATACAGCCCAATATACCGTTGGCCTTCTTGGCAATGAGGGCACACTGCTGACTCATATCTACTTTCTCATCCACCGTAATCCCCAGGTCCTTTTCTACAGAACTACCGCTTAGCGATCTCCAGCCTGTAGCAGTGCATGGGATTCTTCCTTCCTAAGTGCAGGACTCTGCACTTGTCCTTGTAGATCCTCATCAGATTTCTTTTGGCCCAGTCCTCCAATTTGTCTAGGGCACTCTGGACCCTGTCCTTACCCTCTAGCATATCTACCTCTCCCCCCAGTTTAGTGTCATCTGCAAACTTGCTGAGGGTGCAATTAATCCCAGAATCCAGATCATTAATAAAGATATTGAACAAAACCGGCCCCAGGACTGACACCTGTGGCACTCCACTTGATACCGGATGCCAACTAGACATTGAGCCATTGATCACTACCCATTGAGCCCAACAATCTAGCCAGCTTTTTATCCACCTTATAGTCCATTCATCCAAACCATACTTTTTAAACTTGCTGTCAAGAATACTGTGGGAGACTGTATCAAAAGCTTTGCTAAAGTCAAGATATATCACATCCACCGCTTTCCCCATATCCACAGAGCCAGTTATCTCATCATAGAAGGCAATCAGGTTGGTCAGGCATGACTTGCCCTTGGTGAATCCATGTTGACTGTTCCTGATCACCTTCCTCTCCTCTAAGTGCTTCAAAATTGATTCCTTGAGGACCTGCTCCATGATTTTGCTGGGGACTGAAGTGAGGTTGACTGGTCTGTAGTTCCCTGGGTTCTCTTTCTTCCCTTTTTTAAATTTGGGCACTATCTTTGCCTTTTTCCAATCATCCAGGACCTCCCCCGATCGCCATGAATTTTCAAAGATAATGGCCAATGGGTCTGCAATCACATCAGCCAACTCCCTCAGCACCCTTGGATGCATTAGATCTGGAGCCATGGTCTTGTGCACGTCCAGCTTTTCTAAATAGTCCTTAACCTGGTCTTTCACAACTATCTGTGAAGTGCTATGCTTGTTTTGAAGCATATGGCTAAAACCCTTACTTGAGTTTTGAGGAGCATCTAATGCAAATCAAACAAATTGCTTGATGAATACTTACAGATATGTATGTTTTGTGTTTGAAATTATTTTCTTGACTTAAAAAGAAAAACCTTTAAAATGATGAGTTGAACTTTCCTGTCATACTATCTGAAGTAATTATATGAAGGATATTATCATTATAAAGTGAACTGCTCATGTAAGACTTTCCAATTTTCTTGTTAATGACACACAGCTATCCATAGACAAAAGTCTATGTACTGCATTTTGTTTATAGAACACTCACTAATAATTAATGCAAATAATAATAATAATCAAAGCAGAAGTGTCCACATAAACACCAACATACTTTACCCTTTTCCCTCAATTATAAGTATCATAACTGTTTTTCAAAGTATGTCCTGAGGCATGTCCTATTTCAGAAAATAACCCAATCTGCAATTAAATAATGGGAGGTGAAAATCAGTGAAGGAATTACATAATAAAACAATGTTATAAATGGCTTAAAACTGCTTTTCTAGAGTAATAGAATTCTTTGTCACTGAGCTGGTGCTTTCTTTTAAGTTAATATGTAATAAAAATACAACTATCATTTTATTTCTTTGAGTTGGGCAAGGGTTCACAAAAGTTCAAGATGGGACAGTTATGCTGCTGAGAATCAGTAAATGAGATATTTTAATAATTTGTGTGTGTGTATATATATTTATGTATATATACATATGGAAAATATTTTTCTATTTTTAAAAAAGGAAAATTAAATCCAACAAGGTGTGGCCCAGGATTCTGCATGTCTTGTGCACCTAAAATGCCTATTGGAGTCAGTTGGAGATTTGAGTATACAAGGAATGCAGGATTTTGGGACGCTGGGTTTGTATAGAAAAGGTGAGGACATGTTTAGTGTCCTCACATGAAATAAAGAATGTAGTAGCAACAAAGGGCCCTATTGCAACCTTTGAGTAGAGACTATGGTTATCCAACATATCTGAGACCAAGGATGAGGAAGGAGCCAGTTTTCTCTCAGCAGAATTGTTTCCTGTTCCCTCATCCCCTCCACAGGGCCCTCAGTTTAGGGTTTGCCCATGGGGAGAACTGGGGGTGGGGTCAGAGACAGCTGTAGAAACAATATTATCTCCATCATCAGTTCCACTGAATTTTTGAATAAGGTAATATTCTATCTGCTGTGTGTAGACAGAGAACGTTAGCCTCAGGGTTGTCAATCTGCTATCTTTCATGAGCACTTTAATAGAAAAGTATAATAGACTTCTCGCAGTACCAATATAAGTTATTTGCACCTCTGACATGCTTGAGCTTATATTAGGCTGGTCAGGGGCGGGGATGGAGTGGAGTCGGGGTGGGGCCAGGGGGCGGGGAAAGGGGCGGGGGGCACGGGCACCCACCGGCGCTGGAGAAAGTTGGCGCCTATGGTCAGAGTACTTAAAAGGGCAATGCACATCTCTTACACACACGGTGTGTGTCTCTGTCTCTCCCTGCCATGCTGTCTCCCCTTCCTCCATTCCTGCTGCCTTGTAGAGTGTGAGGCTACATTAACAACAATGTGTTAACCCTTGAGGGCTCAGCTGAGTGCTAATTCATCATTTAGCAGTAAGGTATTCCCTGAGAAATATCCCACCCTCTGACTTCACCACCTCAACCAAACTTCACAATCATCATCGCTGTGTACCAGTATTAAATTGTTTGTTTAAAACTTATACTCTGTGTGTGTGTGTGTATATATATATATATATATATATATATAGTCTTTTGTCTGGTGAAAAGAAATTCCCTGGAACCTAACCCCCACCCCCTATTTACATTAATTCTTATGGGGAAATTGGATTCGCTTAACATCGTTTTGCTTAAAGTCACATTTTTCAGAAACATAACTACAACTTTAAGCGAGGAGTTACCGTATTAATAAATCAGCTGTTACAGCCTCTAAACTTGAGAATTTTAAAGCACCATGAAAACTCTCTAGTACTTATTCAGCACAAAACAATAAAGTGGGAACTTGCATGACTCTAAAGACTGAGCAGATTCATTTACTTAGTATATTTTAATGCTCTGAAGTTTGTATCATGTATGGTTTCTGTAACATGAGTTAACTACATACTTTTACTATGGAAAATAGGCAGTTCTTTGATATTAAAAAGATATCATGCCACTTTATTAAATGTTATATATACCAAAAATAGATTAGTTTATATAAACTACAGAACTGTCAAACTCCCTTCTGGCAAACAAGTGGTCCTCCAAATGTCTGATTTTTTTTTAACTTAAGCACACATTCAAGAAGTAGATTTGCTTTGATTATATACCTTTGATTTATTATTCTATATCCACTTCAAATATGATTATACCTTTGATTTATTATTTTATATCCATATTTTATATGCTTCTGTCTCTGTTTTAGGCTTTTTTTTTTAGTGCCCTTCTCAACACTATCTAAGCCCTGCAAAACTCATGCAATGTTTGTTTTTAATAAACACATGGCTCTATGGTAAATCACATAGTAATTCTTTGAGCTTCCATGTCCATCCCATATTGCTTAGCACAGTACCCTTGCAATCTAAAAGCCTGATGCAAAGTCCATTGAAGTGGATAGGAATATTTCCATTGACTGCAGTGAGCTTTGAATCAGGGCCTAAGCACCAGAATTTATAAAGTGCTTAGTACCCTCCATGCCTTGTAAGGCAGACCATATAAATGACTTTTTCTGTGGCTCATCCTGTTGTAAAGGCAGAGCAACTCTGGTTTGGATAGCTCTAACAATGTGTACTTACAGCTTAAGAATTACATTAGCAGCAATTTCAGGTTCAATAAAATATTCATGATAATAAATAATGAAGTATGATTATCTTCAGTTTTACAAAAATACTTGATTTTAGAGTGTATGGAGACTCAGTAAAATTGAGGTTATTTTGTTAGATTATTACACCAAAACCCAACAGTACTGTTTTTTCTCCTTTTTTTCCTTTTGTTCTACAATTTCTCCAGGAAAACCTTATTTTGTTTCAGGAGGTTTCAACTGTGCAATATTGAGGATTGATATGGGAAATATGGGATTCTTTAATGTTCAAGATTTTGCTTCTTGCAGAAATGAGTCATGGACCTGTTCAGTAGGAGCTATTTCCAAATTTACTGATGAAATATCTTTGACAAAGATACCTGACATTCCTATGCTGCAGCTCTGTATTAGAGATAGCAAAATAATTAAAATCATTATCTTTGAATAATCTCTTCTCATTGAGTGAAGAAATTTGCAAATAATTTTGTGGAATATATTTAAATCATCTGTTAAACTAGTTGAATACTGAAAATAAAATCCAATGTTTTATTTGTCCACTGACAAGAAAAAAAAAACTCCTCAAGAAAATGACTGTTACTTGAGAAGCTTGAATCTGTATAATGTAGCATCATCTCGAACACCCATATTCCCTTTCCCAGGTTCTGCCATCTTGCTGATACACTTCTTCATTTTTCAGATGGAGATTTTGGTTGAGGAAGCCTTCAGGTCAAAGTCTGATTATGCCAAAAATAAACATAGTATTTCTTCAAAAAGCTTACAGCAATGTGACAGGCATAATTGTAACCCTTCTGCCAGGTGGAGCCAGCAGCAACTAGGGCTGGATTCAGTATCTAGGGGTTTCTTTTCAACAATACAACACAAAACTGGCTCGAGCCCCCACCCAGTGACCTGGGACGATTACACACCACCCCCTGGGTGCCTCTAAGAGGCAATACTTCCCGTTTCGCAAGCACCGAGTCTGAGTGTAGCAAAAACTTAATAAAAGGAGGGAAGTAACTCAGCAATAATTTGGGAAAACACTGCAACTAGGATTCATAAACACAAACCATGAGCAAAAGACCCCCTTCCCCCCCAAGAAAGTTGGTCAATGTCCTTTTCCCCTCAGGTTCTTAAGTCCAGCAACCCAAAAGTCCCTTTAATGTGCCCGTCCATTCTCTGTACCCCACAGTTGCTGTCCTTGGCTGGTGCAGCCCCAGAGTTCAGAGGTTCATCCGCAGAGTTCACCTCCCACCTTACATGCTCTACTGCTCAGGCACTCACTTGTCACCCCAACGGCTGATTGTCGTGCCTCTGTGGGGCTCTGCTCTGGCCCTCTCCACCAGCCACTCTGCTGGCCACTTGCCACGCCTCTCTACCAGCTGCCTAGCTGGCCACTCATCAAGATGTCTTCAGGGTCCCCCCACTTAACACAGCTCTCCGTGATTTAAGCTGTTAGTGCAGGAGCCTCACTGCTGGTGCACACTGGGCAATCTCTTCAGTGATTTCAGCTCTGCAGTATGTAACAAAACTCTCAATTGAATCTGAATTAGCTCTTTTATTACATCATCGAGAGAGGAATGGTCAAATGGTGCCTAAGGCCCTTAAACAGGGCCCACACCACCAGGTATAAGTACCTGTCCCCACCCCCTCTCAACTCATTGGTCTTTGGAACCCATGACCCCTGCCTAGCGAGTGCCGTTCAGTTGAGGGTGAGTCCCTCCGTAGGGGTATGCCAGGTACAGTTCTGCTGCCCTCGGTTAACACAACAAGGATAACAATCCTTTATTATGCCTACCCCAATAACAAAGAGACTGGGGATCCAACCCCAACCCCAAGTGATCATTTTGGCAAGCAATCCCATCATGCTGAGCATTTAGGCAAGGTGAGTGTGTCCATGCAAACGAGATCAGCTTCTGAAGACTTATTCCACAGCTCACCACTAGATATCAGGGGAAAGCTCATTCAGACTCTTCTTACATAAGCAAAAGATGGAAAAGGCCAGTGCCCACTGAAGTAAAGAGCTGTACAGATGAAGCCATTTGTAGTGTGCAATAAGTGTTTTTTCAGTTTGGTCTACAAAACCTGTATTCCTGAATGCCGTCTATTGGCATCATAGCTATTAACTAATATTTACATATTTAACAGATAAAGAGCTATTTAGTAACAACTCCTGTCCCATTTACATGTTAATTAGATTGCCCTAATGTAGTTTTTTGAAGTTCTGTACTAGCAGGGATATCCTAGCCTAGATGTGACTATTGAATAGGACTCATTTCATAGCGCTAGTGAGTTTATGTACGTTTCCTTTGCGTTTTATGTTTTTCCATCTTGCGTTACTAAAATATCTCTAAATGAAGCTTCCTTTGCGGAGGGAGAAGAAAGAGAGGCTGCTTATCATGTTGCTGTAAAATCAGTTTGTTTTCTTTCACCAGCTGCTGATTAGAGGTGAAAGAAAAATGCTGTGTTTCAGGTTGCTCTTGGAGAACTTCAAGAAATGAAGGGCCCAATACTGTGTGGTGTTGAAGCCTTCCAAACCATTTTCAATAGGAGTTGAGGATTAGCACCTTGTATGAGGAGCTCAGTGCTCTGCCCTAAAGTCCTGAATCAAAGCCCATTGAAACCAATGGAAAGACTCTGATTTCAGTGGGCTCAAGTCCAAAAGACTCGATTCTGCTTCCATTGAATTCAGTGGTAAAAGTCCCACTAACTTTAATAGGAAGTGGATCAGATTTTAAGTGAGCAAATAGGAAATGTACCCTTCTCTGCACTACAGGATGTTAATTAATAAAACATGTTTACTTTCTGAGACCTTTGTGGCATAAATGGATCAGGTAACTTTTTTGTTTGCATGCAGACTTTATTATTCACAATATGTATCACTTTCAACGGGAGAGATTATATAGTAGGTTTATATACTAAGAGAGTATTCAGAATGAAAACATGTTGCATTTAATTATTGATATTCACATTATGTTGTTTTTTTATGCAGGTAATTACATTTAGTCACTAAAATGCAACACTTTAGTTACTGCCATGCAATTTTAATATTTTTTCAGTTTTGTAGGCAACAACAAGCCATAAATTCGAAAACAAATATGATATTACTGAGTATGACTTAATGTCCTTTTTAATATTAGAGTATTCTGTGAGTCCATGTAGTATCAGCATATGGATGTGCATATATATGTCCTATAATTAGGGCTGTCAATCGATTAAAAAAATTAATCACAATTAATCGTGCAATTAATTGCACTGTTAAACAATAATTCAATACCATTTATTTAAATATTTTTGGATGTTTTCTACATTTTAAAATATAATTGATTTCAATTACAACACAGAATACACTGTTCACAGTGCTCACTTTATATTTATTTTTTAATTACAAATATTTGCACTGTAAAAAGCAAAAGAAATAGTATATTTCAATTCACCTAATACAAGTACTGTAGTGCAATCTCTTTATAATGAAAGTTAAACTTACAAATGTAGAATTATGTACAAAAAATAACTGCATTCAAAAATAAAACAATGTAAAACTTTAGATCCTACAAGTCCACTCAGTCCTACTTCAGCCAATCGCTGAGACAAACAAGTTTGACTACAATTTGCAGAAGATAATGCTGCCTACTTCTTGTTTACAATGTCACCTGAAAGTGAGAACAGGCATTCTCATGGCACTGTTGTAGCCGTCATTGTAAGATATTTACGTGCCAGATGTGCTAAAGATTCATATGTCCCTTTATGCTTCAACCACCATTCCAGGGGAGATGAGTCCATGCTGATGACGGCTCTGCTCGATAATGATCCAAAGCAGAGCAGATCGACGCATGTTCATTTTCATCATCTGAGTCAGATGCCACCAGCAGAAGGTTGATTTTCTTTTTTGGTGGTTCGGGTTCTGTAGTTTCCGCATCTAAGTGTTCCTCTTTTAAGACATCTGAAAGCATGCTCCACACCTCATCCCTCTCAGATTTTGGAAGTCACTTCAGATTCTTAAACCTTGGATTGAATGCTGTATCTATCCTTAGGAATCTCACATTGGTACCTTCTTTGTGTTTTGTCAAATCTGCAGTGAAAGTGTTCTTAAAATGAACATGTGCTGGGTCATCATCCGAGACTGCTATAACATGAAATATATGGCAGAATGCAGGTAAAACAGAGCAGGAGACATACAATTCTCCCCCAGGGAGTTCAGTCACAAATTTAATTAACACATTATTTTGTAACGAGAATCATGAGTATGAAAGCACGTCCTCTGGAATGGTGGGTGAAGCATGAAGGGGCATATGAATGTTTAGCAATTCTGGCACATAAATACCTTGCAATGCCGGCTACAAAAGTGCCATGCTCTCACTTTCAGTTGACATTGTAAATAAGAAGCAGTCAGCAGTATCTCCCGTAAATGTAAACAAACTTGTTTGTCTTAGCAATTGGCTAAATAAGAAGTAGGACTCAGTGGACTTGTAGGTGCTAAAGTTTTACATTGTTTTGTTTTTGAGTGCAGTTATGTAACAAAAAATAAAATCTACATTTGTAAGTTACACTTTCAGGATAAAGAGATTGTACCACAGTACTTGTATGAAGTGAATTGAAAAATACTATTTTTTGTTTATCATTTTTACAGTGACAATATTTATAATAAAAATAATATTATAAAG
Organism: Emys orbicularis; assembly: GCF_028017835.1. Classification (NCBI taxonomy): domain Eukaryota; kingdom Metazoa; phylum Chordata; order Testudines; family Emydidae; genus Emys; species Emys orbicularis. The sequence goes on from NC_088685.1 coordinate 186,469,163, forward strand.
TAAGTACTGTATACTTTGTAATCTGTGTTGTAATAGAAATCAATATATTTGACAATGTAGAAAAACATCCAAAAATATTTAATATATTTCAGTTGGTATTCTATTGTTTAACAGTGCGATTAATTTTTTTAATTGCAGTTACTTTTTTTTAGTTAATTGTATGAGTTAACTGCGATTAATCGACAGCCCTACCTATAATATGGTAGTCTTTAATATTGTATGGGATCTAAACAAATTTCTTGCCAGTCAAGAGTAAAACATGTTTCTTGTTGAGATTACTGAAGACTTCTTTGAGTAAGAATTCACATTTTTCTTTCCTGCCACGGCCTTTCCTCTTTGTGATTCCGCCTGGCTTTGGCCACCATGTGTGGAATTCCTTAGAAAGAAGTCACTTAGTAGGCCAAATTCTGCACACAGCCACCTGGTAGAAAACTTGTGGGAGCAGCACTGGAAGTACAGAACATAAATCGCTGGCCATAATTTGCTATCTCCCAAGACCTCAGAGACTCTTCTCTTGAGAATCACAAAACAGACTGTGTGTTTTTATGTACACCCCTTAAACTGCAAGTGGTCGGCATACAGTTTTGTCTTGCATTTGCATGGATTTGTGGGCTCCTTTTGCACTGTATATGTGTAATTATGACACTATCCAGAATATGGTCCAATGGCTACACTTTGATGCAGATGCACTGTAGCAGGGGTTCTCAAACTGGGGGTTGGGACCCCTCAGGGGGTCGCGAGGTTATTACATGGGGGAGTTGCGAGCTGTCAACCTCCACCCCAACCCCGCTTTGCCTCCAGCATTTATAATGGTGTTAAATATATAAAAAATGTTTTTAATTTATAAGGGGGGTCGGACTCAGAGACTTGCTATGTAAAAGGGGTCACTAGTAAAAAAGTTTGAGAGCCACTGCACTGTAGGTTCACTGAACAGAAATTGTTAAGTAAAAGGACTGTGTGTTCATGGGCATGTTTGTTGTAGTTTTTTTCCATGTAAGCATTTGTTTCATAAAAGCTAAGTGTAATATAGCTATAAATCCAGGACCCTGTTGTTGATTCCGCAAAGTCTGCTTTGCCTAGGGTTACCATATTTAAAAATTTAAAAAAGAGGACACTCCACGGGGCCCTGGCCCCGCCCCTTCACCGCACCTTCCCCGACCCAACTCCGCCCCTTCCCTGCCCGTCCCCGTCCCAACTCCGCCTCTTCCCCGCCCCAACTCCGCCCCCTCCCCTGAGCGCCCCGCATTCCCCCTCCTCCCTCCCAGCCACCCGAAACAGCTGCCCGAGTGCTACCGGCTTCACGGTTTGCCGGGCAGCCCCCAGACCTCCAGACCCTGCGCCCCCGGCCGGGCGCTTCCCCTCCTGGGCTACGGCTGCTCTGGGGAAGCACCCGGCCAGGGGCTCATGGTCTGGAGGTCTGGGGGCTGCCTGGCAAACCGCGAAGCCAGTAGCGCTCGGGCAGCTCGGCTCTTCAGCTACACAAAGCTGAGGTGTCTGGGGGGAGCAGCAGCAGCCGCCGCCGCAGGGGAATCCGCCTGCAGCTCGCAGCCTGCCGGAGCCGCTCTAAGGTAAGTGGGGGACTAATATTTTCCCAGACGTGTTCGGCTTTTTGGCAATTCCCCCCGGACGGGGATTTGAGGACCAAAAAGCCGGACATGTCCGGGAAAATCCGGACGTATGGTAACCCTAGCTTTGCCCTATGGTGACCTCCAGAAGAAATACTCCACTTTGAAGCTTCCAACCCCGTCTCTTAAATATTAAACATAAAATTCAGATTTGTGCGCTCACTACAACTGTAATAGCTGCTGTGAAAGGAGGGTTGCGAGAGTCAGAAGGGTTGCTTCTATGTCTGCAGTTGAAGATGGACTGGAGTAGCAGTAAAAGTTTAATTTCACTCCAGGAAAGAGTCTGTGAGACTGCCAAAGCCACATGATATGATATCTGAGTTGCCAGTTACCCTCCCACTCCTCTGTTTGCTAACCTTCCAATACTCTTTCAGCCAGCCCTTAATTGGTAAAACAGTGAATTGCAAATGAAACCAATGAAGCAGAACCTGTGGGCTTGATTAAGATTTCATACCAGTGTAAATCAGTATGTAAAGGACTGTTGACCCTTACTAAAACTCAGTGGGGGTGTTTTGGTTGGCTAGCTCCCAGTACCAAAAAGAAAGGGGAAGGGTCGAAGGGAAATCAGGACCCTGAGACCGACAGTCCCCAGGAACAATGAGGAGAGGCCAGTGCTCCAGGTCAGCCGAACTGACAGGTCAGGCAGGCTAATCAAGGAGTCAGGAGACCGGGGGGTCCCATCCACCGTGTGAGCTGAAATTGCCTGGGTCAGATAGAGTGGGGTCGAGCTAAGGAGAAAGCAGGGGCCCAAGCTGAGCTGGGAGCAGAGTTACAGAAGCAGCCCACAGAGCAGACCTGTGCTGGGAGGAGAGCTGCAGCAATCAGAGCCACAGGGGCCAGAGAAGCAGTCCAGGGAGCTGTAGGCAGAGTGGAGCTGTGGCAGTCCGGAGCCAGGTGCAGTGAGCAGCTGGGGAGAGCGAGGGGGGACCCTGGGCAGCAGGCCCAGTGCAGGGAGACACCCCCAGCCAAGATGACTTTCAGGCCAGACTTGGAGGGGGATCATAACCCCGATGGAGAGCGAGGGCGACACTGGGAAGGAGGGTCCTAGAGCCTGAGGGCGTGTGGCCACCCCCAGAGCAAGTGTCTGACCTGCAGCATCCCTGCACCACTGCCAGAGCCTGAGAAGGAGGCCTGGGACTTGTGAGGAACAGACTGAACTTCCCTTACATTCCAGAGACGCTGGTTGTGATGTCCCCGTGCCGCAGAGCAGGGTTATGTGTTTTCCTTTAACCTTTCCCATTTTTTCCTTATTTTTTAAATTTGATTGCTGTTTAATAGATTGTATTTCCTTTGAACTCTATGTAACGATCAATGGGTCAGGGAAGCATCCAGTGCAGAGAGAGCACCGCGGAGTGGGGACACCCTAGACCCTGCCCTAAGTGACCACAACAAGGTTGGGGGTCAAGCCCCCCAGGAATCCTGGACCAAGCCTTGTTGGGGTTACTAGGACTCTGCCACACAGGAAAGTGGAAGGGGAATCCTTGAGGTCAGGCAGGCTCCTGGGTAAAGGAAGTGGGAGCGAGGACTCAGATCCTTTCCCTGGCCCATTTCACCGGGGTAGTGCATAAGCCAGGAAAGTTCCCCACAATAGCGGGACCATTGCCCCGCTTACAAGTAGTAACTCAATCCAAGTCAGTGGGCCAGTAGTCACACAATGGGTGTAAGCCCCTGGTTTTTTGTTTGTTTGTTTGTTTACAATTAAATACATGTATATACCGAAACGTAAAACCCATCATATTTCCCTTATGCCTCTCACTAAGGGTTTGGTTTAGTTAAACTCCTGAGGTAGTTGCTTTCTGAGGCACAGCAGACAATTTAATAAGCCTTTTTTTTTTTGTTTAAGAAAGGAAAGTAGCTAGTTCACTCCTTTGAAATGTTGGTCCCCAGCTAACAGATCTGTCATCTTGTCAAAGAGAGGAGTGTCTGTCAGAAAGCATCTCCCTCATGCCCCTGTTGCTATTTGGAAATTTCAAGGCTGTGTTAAGGTTCACATTTTTTCTCCTTCTTTCTGCAGAGCCTTTATTATATACTTTAATTTTAATATTGCATAATTTTTTGTTCATTTTCCCCCACTTTGGTTTAGTATTTACTTTCTATAACCAACATTTTCGTTGTAAGGTCAGTCTTTGAGCAGGGGATTGGACTAGATGCCCTCCTGAGGTCTCTTCCAACCCTAATATTCTGTGATTCTATTACCTACTGTATGTTTAAGAAAAACAACATCAATGTATTCAATTTTTATGAAAAAGAAATGTATTTCACACATCAAGGCAATTCATTAATGATCTGTTAACAAATATGGAATCCTATTCTGGTCCATGCTTTAAGAAACATGAAATAGCACAAGAGGCAGAGTTAGTTAGGTTTGCAAACAATTTTTGCTATCACATACTTCATTATTTTCCCAAAATGTATGTATCAGAACATTCCTATTACATCAATGAAAGCCAACATAAATCAGCTACCGGGTCAGGTTCAGTCCTGCCTTATTTGGGTCATCGGCTGGCATAAAGCAGGTTACAGAGCCCGTTTCAGCAAAAATCTTCATTGGTAGAAATATTGTTTAGTGCTGCCTTCAAATGAAATCTACCCTAACTAGCAATGGAATGGGTTACCTAGGGAGGTGGTGGAATCTTCTTCCTTAGAGGTTTTTATGGTCAGGCATGAGAAAGCCCTGGCTGGGATGATTTAGTTGGGGATTGGTCCTGCTTTGAGCAGTGGGTTGGACTAGATGACCTCCTGAGGACCCTTCCAACCCTGATATTCTATGATTCTATGATTCTGTTAGAACCCCTGTGGGGAGTGCAGCAGTGTAAACAGGCATAGCAGCTCTCACTGTTACAGAGGGTGCAATTTGCTAGGCTAGTGGACAGAAGTCCATCCTGCTGGTTACTACCAAAACCAGAAAGACTTAAGCTTTAATCCATTAGAGGCTGTTTAGGGATCTGAGGCAAAAAAAAATCTGTTTGGGGATTGGTCCTGCTTTGAGCAGGGGTTTGGACTAGATGACCTCCTGAGGTCCCTTCCAACCCTGATATTTGTTCTTTTTTACTTAAAGGTGTGAAGGTCTGCAACTGTAATGCCATTTAGCAGCTGTCACATCATTATTCTTGTAGCAACTGTTTCCAAAAATATGCAATTTATTTTGTAATTAAGCCTAACTGATGCTGACACACATTTTTGCTTCACACAGGAACATAAAATATTCACGGTATTTACTTGTAAATTTGGAGCTATGAGTAGAGTTATATTCTAGGTTTATGACCTTATAACTGGAACACCAAGCCCAGTGACCAGGAACATTTGGGTGCCCCAAGGAAAGATCTTGGAAATTGACTTTACACCATTGTATTGTGTCTTGCATTTCCCACATTCAGGAAAATTAGATGATGGATGTTAAGACACTGACATTGCTTCATCCTCCATATAATGCATATTCATCACTGGCTCACAATGCAATGTTATTGCATGTTGATGCTGAAATTAGTTGTGATGACAAAACATGCAAAACTTGATCTGACCTTACTGTACTAAATGTCACTGCTGGATTAGGCACCTGATAGCTCAACTGGTAACTCAGCCCAGCAATTGAGGATTTCTATTTTGTTGTATTTTTAAGGTATGGTGGGATAAAACAAGGGCTCCCTAGCTCTCTAATATACAAGAGCTTGTTGAGAGATAGTGTCTGTCTTTGTGTATTGACTTCTGAGATGATTTTAGTTTAGTTTTTGTTATATTTGCTAGGCCAGCAGGGAGAAAAATGTCAAAGAGCTGAAGTACTGGGACCTGAAAGAGTTCTGCCTCCTAAATTTAATTTCAGTTCTGTCATCTATGTGACTCTCATCTCATATTACCTGTAGTGGAAATGTTTGAGATTTCCAACTCACAATGGTATATGAGATTAATTGATCAGTAGTACACTTACATCCAACAAAACAAACTTTAAAAAAAAGCAACTACCAAAAAACAAACCCAGCCCCACATTAATTGCTTTTGATTCAGAACACATACAAAGGACAACATGGTATGTACTCTGTTACATGGAGGGAGGAATCGTGATATTCCTGTAAAGCTGTATGTATTAGTGCAGTTGAACAAAGATCATTAAGCCTATCTATTGTTAATGTCTGATCATTCATGTCATTACCCAGAGGTGCTGCAGAACTCATTATAGAAAACTCAGGGAATGGGAACAAATTCAAAAACCAAAACTGAATTTTGTTGAGTGCATAATCCATTGTTGTATTGATTGAGGAAAAAGCTACACAAGAATAAGAATTCAGAGAATTACCTTCAGTGATTTTACTGAAAGGTCATCTGATGGGACACATTAAGTAGATGTTTGTCAGTCATGGCTGCACTGATTTGATCTTTCCAATAACAATTCAAGCTGCTTTTTCCAATAACGAGGTGTAGAGTTGCTGATTTGGCTTTTTATTTTCTTCCTCAAGGAAAATGTCATTAAATTAAAATTTAGTCTTGTATATTTAAAGAAGGGCATGATAGACACAAAAAACGTTAACCTTATTAAAACCTTTTTCAAATCTGTGTAAACTGTGGATCTCTTTACAGTATTCGATTATAAAGATTTTTTCAGCATTACAAGTTCAAATGAATACCCTTACATTTTTCTGCATGCCTTTGTGTGTGTGTGTGTGTGTGTGTGTGTGTGTGTGTGTGTGTGTGTAAAATATATTATACCATTTGATAGAAGTAGTTTGCAGTGAATAGGGTGCACCCATACTGTACTGTATGCCTTGCAAGTTTACATTTTATCAAATATGTAGTGTTTATTAAGGCATTAATCATATGGTATAGGTATGACACAAGTTGATGTATGGGGAACTTCTCTCTTAAAAATATTTGTAGTGATTTCTTACTATGGTTCTGTTCTAAACACAGACTTCCATAAATCTGTACCAAACAAATTTGTTTGAACATTTTAGTCCTTTACTAAATATTTATTAAATGGGATCTATAGCATTCATAAAATCTACTTCCTAATGCAATAAAGCCTCAGCAAACGCAGTATTTTAAATTTCTTTGTGCAGAGTGAGCCATATTCTCCCAGCCTCGCCCATTCACTGAAACATGTGAGGGGTCCAATACGCACTGCTACCCAGGACTGGCTCCAGGGTTTTTGCCGCCCCAAGTAGCGAAAAAAAAAGAAAAAGAAAAAGAAAAAAGCCGCGATCGTAATTGCGATCGGCGGTACTCCGACGGCAGCTCCATCGTGGCGCTTTCTTCTTCGGTGGGAATTCGGCGGTAGGTGCTTCCCTCCGAGAGGGACCCGCCGCCAAATTGCCGCCGAACAGCCCGACGTGCTGTCCCTTCCCCTTGGCCGCTCCAAGCACCTACTTGCTGGGTTGGTGCCTGGAGCCGGCCCTGCTGCTACCAGTGTAATGTTGTACTCTGCCTCCAGGATTGTGATTTAAATCAGAATTTTTTAAGCCCTGAAAACCAGTACATCAAATTGTGGATATCTTAGTGTATGGTGTAACAAGTCTCTTCTTATCACCTGTTTCTGACACACTAGGCTGGGTGTGGGCAGACTTAGTATGTGCTGTACTTTGGGCTATGCCAGAGATTAGAAGTATTAGTCAAAGAGGTACAAAAGGACAAATTTTCCCTTCAGTTTCTCCTATGAAGCCCCTCCACATTGAAACTCTAGGTGTATCTGAAGGCAAAATGTGTCCTCCACTGGGTGACATGAGTACAACTCCCACTGAAGTAATTTCACATGTTCAACTAGTAGGAGTTGCAGTTGTATAACTGAAGGAAAAATTGAGCTCAAAGGTGAGGTTGAAAGAGACGCTGTGCTAGATGTTAGACCTGTAAAGCTCATTGTGGCCAAAATGTGTTCAGATGTAGCTGTTTGGACTTAAATATATTTTGTCATAGGTGAAATCCACCTAGGTGAATGTTTCAATACAAGTAAATAAAATAAATAAAATAAATAAATTAAAGGAAAAGGTGAATGATGTAGAAACTTAGTACTGTAAAGTAATAAATGGAAACTTCTGATAATTATGTAAAATATATAGTAAAAGAATATGTTCATCTTATATCCACATCTGTACATGGGATCAATGTATCTGCCAGTCTGAGCACTATAAGCACAACTTTATGAAACATGTCAACAGATGTATACATAAGAGACAGGTAGTCTTTGTAAAATCTGCCCTGATTGTATCTGGTCCCATACACCTTACCCACGAGATTCCCTGGAATCTGAAGAGAAACAATAATATTGCTGTCCCCAGTTCTCTCAGGCTGATGTTCTTGGCACAAAGTCTGCATCCATAGAGCTGATAGCAGGTCCAGTTGTGATAAGGCCCTCCTTGTCAGGTGATCGTTCCCATTCGTACTGACCATCAGCCCCTGCCCATGATTTGGGCTTCCTCTATGGATGTATTAACTCTGGGCTTTATAGCTCTGCTCATTTTTTTTGTTAACAAAACCACCCATTTCATGATGCATTTCTCCTGCCCTTTGTTTATCAGTGAATGCCTGGCATAGGAAGCAACCAGTGTGACAAATGCAATCAAATGGTATCTGTCTGAAATGGAGGAAATATTATGCCCAGTTTGGAAGTTCATACTACGTAGATCTGACTATATTTGAGAGAGGCACTGCATGAAAGCAAAATTAGCCTTGAAGAGGATTCTGCTGTGTGCACAATAACCAGAAATATGCATGAGCTTCAGATGGATCCTCATGCCCTTACTCATGTCCTTGTAGGACTTGTCCATCATCACATGGGATTTGGTTCACCTCCTTATTTCTGCAGACAATGACCAATAAATAACAAAACTTTGCTTCTTCCTTGATCTATACAGTGAGACAGTGGGTCTGTATCACCCACACTGGGATAGGAAATGAGCCAAACCTACCTATTATCAGTATATAATGCCTGCATCTGTAACTTTCACTCTATGCATCCGAAGAAGTGAGGTTTTTACCCACGAAAACTTATGCCCAAATAAATCTGTTAGTCTTTAAGGTGCCACCAGACTCCTTGTTGTTTTTGTAGATACAGACTAACACGGCTACCCCCTGATACTTGACTACCTATCTTTTATAGTTGCTATTACTGTAGTATCTGAGCACCTCACAATCTGGAATGTAGTTATCCTCTTGACACCAACGTTCGGCAGGCAAGTAGTACAGATGGGGAACTGATGCACAGAGAGACTAAGGGCTAGATTTACAAAGGGACTTAGATGCCTAACTGCCACTCCCAGTGCCTAAATCCCAGAATCAGGCCCCATTGGGATTCACACAGGCCATCCAGCAATTTCTGAACACCATAGGCGCATAAACTCACTTGGTGCCTACATTTTTGCAGTGTAAATTCCCACACTTCTACCTGTACATGTGTACAGTGCAGCCCCACACTGGGCAGCATGATGATTAAGCACCAGAGAGATGTACAAATGGGGGAAAGATTGGCATTCCCCAACCAAATTCATCTGTGGGCTCCGATCCAGTAAGTGTGCTCTGTGTTCACCTACCGGATCAGGCCCAATAGGTGAAATCACATAAAATGCCCCTCCCACCAAGGGAGGCGAGCTGTATGAGGATCTCCCTTATAATTTTTATCCCAGTATAATATAAGCGTACTCAGCAGGGATGTGGAAGACCGTCAGATCAATTCCCCCTTCCACCTGAGGAGAAAAAGGGATTTGAACAGAGATCTGCCACCTCTCACCTGGACAAAAGATGGGAACTGGGAGTCAGGGGAGTGCCCTAGCCACAGGGCTATAGGATATTCTGATGTGGGGCTCCCTTAGTCTCTCTGTTGAAGCTGTTCTGTTGTGAATAAATAATGAAAGAGTCATTGAGCCAGAGGTTGGGAGAAGGAGGGGAGAGCACTTGGAGGAGAGGAAGGTGATCAGGAACAGTCAACATGGATTCACCACGGGCAAGCCATGCCTGACCAACCTGACTGCCTTCTATGATGAGATAACTGGCTCTATGGATATGGGGAAAGCAGTGGACGTGATATATCTTTGACTTTAGCAAAACATTTGATATGGTCTTCCACAGTATTCTTGCTAGCAAGTTAAAAAAGTATGGCTTGGATGAATGAACGATAAGGTGGATGGAAAGCAGGCTAGATTGTCAGGCTCAACAGGTAGTGATCAACGGCTCAATGTCTAGTTGGCAGCCGGTATCAAGTGGACTAACCCAGGGGTCAGTCCTGGGGCCAGTTTTGTTCAATATCTTTATTAATGATCAGGATGATGGGATGGATTGCACCCTCAGCAAGTTCGGAGATGACACAAAGCTGGGGGGAGCGGTAGATATGCTGGAGAAAAGGGATAGGGTCCAAAGTGACCTAGACAAATTGGAGGATTGGGCCAAAAGAAATCTCATGAGATTCAACAAGGACAAGTGCAGAGTCCTGCACTTAGGACAGAAGAATCCCATGCACCGCTACAGGCTGAGGACCGATTGGCTAAGCGGCAATTCTTCAGAAAAGGATCTGGGGATTACAGTGGACAAGAAGCTGGATATGAGTCAAGAGTATGTCCTTGTTCCAAAGAAGGCTAACGGCATATTGGGCTGCATTAGTAGAAGCTTTGCCAGCAGATCGAAGGAAGTGATTATTCCCCTCTATTTGGCACTGGTGAGGCCACATTTGGAGTATTGCGTTCAGTTTTGGGGGCCCCCACTACAGAAAGGATGTGGACAAATTGGAGAGAGTTCAGCAGAGGGCAACGTAAATGATCAGGGGGATGGGGCACATGATTTACGAGGAGAGGCTGAGGGAACAGGGCTTATTTAGTCTGCAGAAGAGAAGAGTAAGGGGGGATTTGATAGCAGCCGTCAACTACCTGAAGGGGGGTTCCAAAGAGGATGGAGCTTGGCTGTTCTCAGTGGTGGCAGATGACAGAACACGGAGCAATGGTCTCAAGTTGCAGTGGGGGAGGTCTAGGTTGGATATTAGATAACACTATTTCACTAGGAGAGTGATGAAGCACTGGAATGGCTTACCTAGGGAGGTGGTGGAATCTCCATCCTTAGAGGATTTTAAGACCCAGCTTGACAAATCCCTGGCTGGGATGATTTAGTTGGTGTTGGTCCTGCTTTGAACAGGGGGTTGTACTAGATGACCTCCTGAGGTCTCTTCCAACCCTAATCTTCTATGATTCTATGAGAGCAGACATGAGGATAACTCTATAGCAGGGATTGTCAACCTTTGGCACACAGCCTATCAGGAACAGAGGGTCCTGTGGCACCTTTAAGACTAACAGAAGTATTGGGAGCATAAGCTTTCGTGGGTAAGAACCTCACTTCTTCAGATGCAAGAAGTGAGGTTCTTACCCACGAAAGCTTATGCTCCCAATACTTCTGTTAGTCTTAAATGTGCCACAGGACCCTCTGTTGCTTTTTACACATTCAGACTAACACGGCTACCCCTCTGATACTTGACACCATGCAAAGCCTATCAGGGTAATCCGCTGGCGGGCTGCGAGACATTTTGTTTATGTTGACCATCCGCAGGCACAGCCCCCTGCAGCTCCCAGTGACCACTGTTTGCTGTTCCTGGCCGAAGGTTGCCGACCCCTACTCTATAGCCTGGTGGTTTGAGCAATCATCTGAATGTAGGGAGACCCATGATCTACTCCCCCTACTACAACAATTTTAATTATTTATCCACATTGAAATATCTTCAATAGGAGAGATGGAGGGACTTTACGTTAGAATATCCCATAGCTCAGTAGCTAGGGCACTCAGCTGAGATGTGGCAGATCCCTGTTCAAATCTCTTCTCACCCTCAGGTGGAGGAGGAAGTGAACTGGAGGTCTCCCATATCCTACGTGAGGACCCTAGTCAGTGGCCTAAGAATGATGTGGGTCATCCTGCTTCAGTGGCAGCAAAAATGACGTAGGCACCTAACACCAAAAAAGGGTTTGCAGCTGAGAATCCGCCCTGAAATGTGGCCACTCTAGCCCTAGGACCATGGTGCACTGTGGGAAAACTTTACTGCCCGCCCTGTGTGTTACCAGGAATCAGCTCGCTTTGCAAAAGTCTTGATCGGTTCACTCTCCATTGCAAACCCAGAAGTATCTCTGATAGTGTGCTTGCAGATCAGTGATCAGAAGAGGATGGATTAACAACACTGCCCTGAGCTGATGCTGTTCGCAAAGGGGGGTGACTTCCATTTTCAATAGAGTGGACTGCAGATTGTTGTGATAGAGAGGACTAAGGAAGTTGTCCCAAAGAATTCTGGGATATTTCTGGCTGACTTCCATGACCAGAGTCAAACGTGGTTGCATCTACACTGGAAAGCAATAGGGCTCAGACCCTTGGTCCTGTTTTAACTTGAACTTGAACCCTCCAACCCTGCAGGGACTTGGGACTGTTGGTCTGAGCCCTGGATTAGCGTAATTGGAGTATATAGATGCAAGGGAGGGTTAGGCTTGAGCCCAGGCTCAAGCACAGACTTACACTGTAGTACAGACATACTCTAAGAAGGGCACGGCTTAGGCCTTCTCCTCAACATCTGCCATTGGCTACCATAGGCAGGATCTTCCTAGTGTGCTGGCTTTTGTGAATCCCGTTTGGAGGTACCTACCTCTCCCTATTCATTGTATAGAGAGCCGAGATGTCTAACTCAGGTGTTATCAATTCCAGCAATTTTTTAGGTGCCTAAAAGTTAGGCCTAATTTACTTTGTTTGGCCTTTAATCACTCTGTTACAGGTGATATCTACAAAAGCAGGTGATACTTGCCCCACAGAGGTCTTGTGAAGCTAATTTAATTAACCTTAATAAAGTTATTTGAGAACTCTGGGTAGAAGGTTCTATATAGGTGCAAATATTATTGTTTTGTTTTGAAGCTGATAGGCCCTCAAAGTGAATAGTTGGTGTGCAGCCTCTGTGAGACCTCTCTTGAGAGCCACTCCCCTCCCGCAAATAATAGTAAATGATGATCATATCATCAACAGTGTTTATGTAATGGCAAAGTGAAAGATGGTGGTGAGAGTTTTAATTTCCATTGTATTACCCCCTGTGATTCAATTGGCCTTTCCTGGTATTGTAAGAGGTAGCCAAACCATCTGTTACGATAGCACTATAGCAGTGAAAGCATTTCCTTTGATTACTGCAGACTTTTTCCTTTAGAAAGTATGGTGTCCAATCCCAGGCAGGTTTTTTTTTTAAGTGAGATTTTTCTCCTGAGAGGGAAATTCTTCTTTTCTCCTCTGTATCATACACCTAGCCTTTGAGATATATTAGGGTCTTCTCTGAAGGAATTTTGGAGTACAAATGACAATTTGTCATTGAAGTAAAAGGGGCTGGCTTGATATGGCAAACACTGTTAAACCTTCTGAACCTATTTTTCCACTGCATTGCAACTGGTACAAAATGGATGTAAAACGTTACCATATTAGAATTCTGCTCTCATTTGGACAATGAGGTGTTTTACACCTGCTTTGAACTAACTTTGAACAGGTGTAAATGACTTTACAAGGGGAAAGGGAGTAGAGAATCATAGCATGACATTCTGGCTCTAATTAAGTCCATGTCACAAGTCCCATTGATTTTAACAAGGCCAAGATCCCACCATAGTTTCTAGTAGAGTGAATGAATAGTACCTTAGAAGTGCAAGATATTTTTTCTCCAAGGTACTGTCTACACTGGGAAAATGCATTCTAGAAAACGTGTTCCCTAACATATCTTCACTAGCATGATGTTAAACACAATTTTGCCTTTAGTGTGAACAGGAAAAGTCATGTTTAAAAGCTTGGTACCTGGTTGTGGGGAGGATCTTACCATTTAACCAAGCTAATGTGTTTCTGAACATGGCTTGTCTCTTTGTATGCTATGTGCTCAGTTGTGTTCAAAATTATTAGTCAAATGGTGTTAACGTATTCTAACCTGATACTATTTTCCCAGTATAGACATGGCCACTGAAAGTTCCTTCACTAATACTTAGGGCTTGTCTGCAAAGAGCCATTCAGAAAAGTTAAGGTGAATCCTCTTGGGAGAATTAAGTCAGAGTGAACTAAGGCCACTTCCCTCCTGAATTAAAGCATACACAAGAGGGTTTAATGTGTTTTAATTTATGTGAATTGACTTCACACTTTTAGCAGATTCACTTTAACTTTCTAGAGTATCCCTGGGTAGAGACGACCTTAGAAAACTAATTTAATTTGAATGTAATGCTTGATTGGTCTGTTTCTGTTGGCTTCTTAATGGATTTTAAGTATTGTAAACACACAGTACTCTGTGTGACATAATATTTATTGGTGATGACACTAAAGTTAACTACAAAAAAGGCTGTTTTTCATGAATTTTATTTTTAAGTTCCAGGGATTTTAAATCTTTTTTCCTTTTTTTTTTGTCAGGAAAAGAAGAATATATTGCAACATTCAAGGGATCGGAATATTTCTGCTATGATTTGTCCCAGAACCCCATACAGAGCAGCAGTGATGAAATAACTCTGTCAT